>NW_024068856.1:0-91425 GCF_009389715.1 Phoenix dactylifera | reverse complement strand
CATCTCATGTCTAATAGAGAGGTCCAGCCCCCCGATGCAACTTGTCCACTATGTCCAGCCGAAACAAATCAACACCGGAAAGACCTTAGCAGCTCTACTACGGTGGAAGACCTATGGACTTAATATTGCATAATCATGTCTTAGTGTTTGCAACTTGAGTTCTTCATAAGAGGTAATCGAACAATTGGCCAGGTAAGCAGGTGGGAGGCTCTCCTTACTCGGAGAGTAAGGTCCTAATTAAGTAACCACCTTTTAGGCTTGCCTAGACACCAATTAGATCAATTAATCTAATATGACTAACTCATGTTGGTTCACCCTCGACTGATTAGGGAGGTTTATAATTAGGTCTCACTCGATCGCGTATTCACATCTCATGCAAATATAAGTCTACCCGCATAGACATAAGCATTAAACATCCAGGCATTTATCAAATAAAATTAAATGGTGATGATCATGGATCTAGGATGGGTCATTTTACAAGCATATGCACGTTAATTGGTTTGATCATCTTCAACTCTTGACTGGATCTTGATCCCTAGGTCCAATTGTGATCAACTTCTTGATCCATCTTCAATCAACCCTTGATCTCGATCCGCGCATGTTGAGCTTGTTGATGTTCATATCGATCAACCATTGACGTGCAACACACATCACAGATTACATCCCAGATTGCTTTAAAAAATTAAATAAAATTAAAGAATAAATTACAACCCTTTTTCATGAGACACGCAGGTCTCTAATACATAAATTTAATATGCACGCAGGCATCTGAAAAATTAAAAATTACATAGCATCATAGAACATTGCAAAATATTTCAGCACATGTAAAGGGTCAATCCATGATCATCACCATACGCATCTCATGCATAAATACTATTTTCAGATCTGTAATTTAACCGATTATTTCATCTCATAACTTGCTGATTATGCAAGATATGATTTTAAACATTTGTAATCACATTATCAAAGCAATTAGAATTATTAATCTTAAACATCTAAAAATCCAGCATGCAAAAAAATCAGCAAGCTAAAAATTCTGCATGCAGTAAATTTCAGCAAGCATAATCCTTTAAATTTCAGATCTAAAATGCCTTTAAAAATTTAATTCTAATCTCAATCTACATAACAATGGCTCTGATACCACTGTTAGGATCTGTCACATGCCGCTGAAAATTCAAAAATTTTCAGATGCGCAGCGGAACGACATGTGCATATCCCGTTCATCACATGAACGTATTTTAAAACCATTTATAGATAGATTAGGATTAAATTCTTATTAAATCATTTTTAAAATTATGATTAAAAAGATCAGATCTTCACCTTGTGCGGGTAGATAGTCTCCGCAAATCTGATTCACGCGGTATTTGATGAAGGTTCGGTGGAAGCCGCACACACGTCCGCCTCTACAGGTATCCACACGAAGTAATGAGTCGATCGAAGCCTTTGGATCTCTCCGGAATGCTAGCTCCCTTGTAGAGAAAGCTATTGATGGCTGAAGTCCTCTCCTTTGAATCAACCTTTGATTGGCTTGAGAGGAAGAAGAAGAAGAAGGAAGAACCAAGGAAGAAGATTGAAAGCCTCTATGCAGCCTTTTTCTTTTTCTTCCTTTTGGAACAAGATGAAGAAGAAGAGGGCGTCCTAGGCTTTTCTTTTTCTTCTCTTGATTGTGGCTCAAAGGAGGAAAATGGAGGAGGGTGCTCACGGCTGGAATGAGGAGAAAAACATTAATAGTGGCCGAAATCCCATGCTCCTTTTAAGGTATTAAGGGATAAAGATGAGTTCCTATTTTTTAGGAACTCATTCTTTTCCCTTTAGATGGCAAGCAAGGAGGGGCGTAGCCCCCTCCTTTTCTTTTCATGCAAGTCCCAAAGGGAGGGGTGTGGGCCCCTCCCTCAAGTCCAATTAAATCTGCCATTTAATCAAATTAAGGGGTGGTTTAATTTGGGTCTATTGCATGAGTCCAATCCTATTCAAAATAGGATTTGTTTGCACCCATTTCAATTTCCTCCTTATCCTAATCTAATTAGGATTTAATTGAACCATGACTCTATTGAACTCTTCAATCCTAATCCAATTAATAGTCATTTAATTAATTAGATTAAAATTAAAATTTTTAGGACTTAAGAAAATTCTAATCTAATCAGGACTTGTTCAAATTTCAGCCCTAAGACAATTAGGACTTTAGAAATCCTATTCCAAGTAGGACTCTAATTTAATTTGAAATCCTAATCCAATTAGGACTTCATGAATCCCACTCCAAGTAGGACTCATGATCAAGTCCAATTAATTAAATCTAATTAATTAAATTAAATTGCAATCCGATTGCAATTATTCCTTCTTCTAACCACTAACTCTTAGCAGGTTTTCAATTTATCAATCTAATTGATCATATGTGATTCTTAATCACAATTCAACCATCGGATCGGTCAATACTTCTAATGTGTGTGACCCCATAGGTTCTATTCTGACTGGTAGTGAGATATATTGCAATCTCTATCACAATATCATTGAAAACTCCTTTCAATGGGTTGAAACAATTCCAACTCAACTCACCAGGGATTATCGACCATCGAGATGATCCCTGTGAGTCTCACCATCCACCAGTGACACCTAGCAGTATGTAGTGGCTATCCAGCAGAATAGAATGATGAACCTCTAGGTGCAGTTATCGTATGATACAGTCCTTCTATCGTGGATCCCTACAGACCGGAGGTCATGGATAACTCATCAAACCCGGTCGTCTATCATATATCTAGATTTATTCGACTTGAGTTCGATAGTGGAAAACTCTTTCTCCACTGTATATTACTGCCCTGGCCAAGATCTTAGAACTCAGTCTAATAAATCACATAGGATTACTCCTCATCTATCAAGGTCGATAGATCCTATGTAAGTGCATACCTTACTCCTACAGTGAACCTACTGCAGCCAATCTACACAACAAGGACCCATATGACTAGAGACCATGTATATGTGCAGTCAAACTACAATAACCTTACTGTGAATAGCCGAAGCACCGCAGGTCAAAGGACCAGTCACACTACTGCAACATCAAGCAAGTCACTGACGAGTGGATAGACATCGAAGTAACTTTTTGTCTTGGTCACGCTCAGTACCCTTGTTCTCTAGCAAGCACATGCACTATCACTTTAGTGTCTCTACACTGTGGACTCGAGTCTCGTCCATCCATAAGAAAAGCGATCTGTGCACTGATCGGATTGATCACCGTCCTCGTGATGATCTATTGACCAGGAGCATTTAGAAATTAATCACCAATTATACATGGCTCAAATTCTCAACTCTTGAGAATATGTATCATCATCTTATTAATTTCTTGGACGATTCATAGACACATAAACAATATGAATGAAAAGATGCCCATTTATTATTCAATAATAATAAAGTCAAGTACAAATTTATGTCCCAGAATTAATAATGTGTCCGCTAGATTGGCTTCTAGGGCATACATCTAACAGGTACAATAAACATTCACATGCAAACAAGAAAAAAGACCTTCCTCAGCCAAAAGTTTATACACAAAAACTCTAGTAGGTATTTGACTTGAAAAATGTAGAATGGATCGGTAATTTCAGATACCTCTCTTACAAATTAGCTGAGCAAAGTCAATAACTTAAATCCTATTGTGACATGATTAAAGTCTTTGATTACTAATTTTTTGATATCATGTCTGCATATGTATTGATTAACTTATGCTTTTGGATATTATTTCATGGTTTGCCTAAATTGAAAAATACCTTTACCTATGTGATGCATAACCATAAAATAAACAAGTTTATGCTTCAAACTTTAATTCAAAATAACTTGTGATCTTTGAGCACAATGAAAATGCTATTTACGTGCATGATATACATTTAAATGATATGCAACATATTAGATTATTTCTTTATTCTGCTCTTTGATGTAAATCACTTGAAAATAACAAAAAGAAAGAGATAAAGAAAAGAGAATGAACATTATTTAGGGTAAGTAAAAGCTAAGTAAAAATAAATACACAAATATTAAGTAAAAGCAAAACAAGCAAAGTATACTAGGCACATTTGTGAGACTTGTGTGAGCAATCTTTTGAAAGGGATGAATTTTTGAAATCTTGTTGAAAAATCTGAAAAACTTAGCTATAATTGGAACAAAATTAAGTTTTTCAGAAATGTACTTAATGAAGAAAAATTGGTGATTACTAAAAGATTCAATCAAAAAAAGATAAAATAGATCTTGTGAAATCTTTGCATGATTAAAAGCCAAAAGATCACCATTTTCATTTGACTGCTTTACAAGCCTTGTATTTTGTCAGATGAATGTAGAATGCACTTCTGTATGGTTATATCATTAGAGAAGTTCTATATTAAAATAACCACCTATATTTGAAAAATATTCATTACAAATATGATAAAGAACTATTTGATTTAGAACAAGCACCAAGAGCATGTTATGAAAGTTTAAGTAACTTTTTGATTGAAAATAATATTGATAATAATGACATTATTTGTGGTGATACTAATGAAGTTTTATGTGAAGTTTTTACTAAGCTCATGCATGATGAGTTCGAAATGAGTAAAATGGATGTATTAACTTTTCTCTCGAACTCCAAACTGAGACAAACAAGAAAAGGGATCTTTATTGGCCAAAGTAAGTTCACAAGCATATCCTTATAGAAGTTTGGCATGAAAAAAGGTATGTCTATGACCCCATCTTGTAGAGTTTGAAAATGATGAGCAAAGTAAATTCTATTATTTGAAGCTGTATTATTGTGTCATACAGCTTGTAAGCCAAATTGTATGCTCATTTTGTGCTTATATGCAAAGGTATCAAATTAATTCTAATGAATCACATTTAATTGATATCAAAAGATTCATAAAAATCTGTTAAAAAAATAAAATCTAAGATTATGAATTAATAAAATACTTAAGAGCCTTAACATCAAACAAGATTCTTATAAGATGTAATGATTCTAATGTCAACAATTTAATGAAGAATCCAATTCTGCTCTCTATATTTAATTACATGAAAATAAGACATTATTTCATAAAAGTTCATACTCAAACTGAAAGGGTCATAATTGGATCAATTAACACTGAAATTACATATGCAATTAAAATTACATATTTAAATAGGAGAAGTTTATTTGAAAAGAATTAATTTTAATCCTTGACATGCTTGTTCTTAATGCTTTAATACATTATGTAGGACTTAATGCATATTATGTTTTGCATATAACATGTGACATTCATAATTTAAAATGTGTTTTAACTCTGTTGCCCAGATAGACAACCCAAGAGGGGGGGGGGGTGAATTGGGTTTTTAAATTAACTTAGCTAATTAAAACTTTGTGGATGATTAACGAAATACTATAGCCAGTTATTTAATTAAAGCTAAGTGCTGTGAGTAATGTGTGGGGAAGAAGATGAGAGACAATGCACTACAAACACAAAGTTTTATAGTGGTTCGGAGCTAACCCTTGCTCCTACGTCCACTCCCCAAGTCTCACTTGGGAATTTCACTATAACCCCCTTGGATTACAGCCGGTTGTTTTGCAAGCTCACAACCGAACTTGTTGTTTTACGAGCTCACAACAAACTCGGTCGGTTTTCCCAGGCTCACCGACTAGAACCAACCCCGATTGTTTTTCCGGGCTCACAATCAAACCCTTACACTCGTTGGTTTTAAACCGGCTCACCAACCAACCTTAATCCCCTTGATTCAATCCCCCGATTGAATCAAGTAAATACACGAGATAGAAGAAAACAGAAAATAGCTTCTCAAAAAGCAGATTTAAAACAATATAATCGTAAAGGAGTTAGAAGCCCTCAAACGCTTTTAAGATGGTGAAGAGGTGTGGCTTCTGGAACTCCGGTCTCCTCTTGAAAGAGTGATCGACTTGAAAGCAGGAGGAGGAAGCTTTGAATGCTGGGAAGATGTTGGTGGAGCAGTAAATGCAGATCTTCCCTTTTTCTCGTTGAAGAGCACTTAGAGAGCTTGAAGACTTGAATGCTAGGAGTGGAATATGTGTTCTCTACCTTGCTACAGTCTTCTGTGGCTATTTAAGTCAACCCCCACGGAAACTAGCCGTTACTCTGCTTTTTCTGGCCGTTCTGCACACTCTGCGCAGCCTGACAATGTGACCGTTGGTGGGTTGGAGTCAACTCGCGCGATCAGGAGTCGACTCGGCTGTAGCAGGAGTCGACTCGAGCTTTTCCGGAGTCGACTCGGCAACTGTTCCCAGTTTGAATTAAAGTTGCCGTCCTGACTGGGAGTCGACTCGTCTTGACCCGGAGTCGACTCGTCTTGACCCGGAGTCGACTCACCAACTTCTGGCGCTGACCTGGCAATTTTGGAGTCGGCTCATCCTCTGTAGTCCGTGGATCCAAATTTGAATTTTGTCCACTCGAGTCGACTCGACTATCTTGGGAGTCGACTCGAATCTCAGAGCCCGAACTCCCGATTCTCTGTCTTTTGGCTCATCCAGTCTTGGAGTCGACTCGAACTTCCTTGGAGTCGACTCGGCTCTCAGTTTCCGAAAGTTGGTCTTCTGCCTTTTGACGTGAAGCTTGTCTTGGAGTCGACTCGAGCTGTCTGGGAGTCGACTCGAATCTCAGAGGCAGTAACATGGTCTTCTGTCTGTCGATGGTCGCACAGTCTCGGAGTCGACTCGCGTACTGCGGGAGTCGACTCGAATCTCAAAGTCCATAAAACGCTCTCTGACTTTTTCTTTGTGTACCGCTGGGAGTCGACTCGCGTTCCACTGGAGTCGACTCGAATCTCAGAGTCCATAAAACGCTCTCTGACTTTTTCTGTGTGTACCGCTGGGAGACGACTCGCATTCCACTGGAGTCGACTCGAATCTCAGACCTGAAAAACTGCTCTTCTGTCCTTCTGTCTGTTTTCAGTCGGAGTCGACTCGTACTGATCAGGAGTCGACTCGAGCTCGTACCAGTGACCTTGATACGCTTGGAGTCGACTCGTGAAACTCGAGAGTCGACTCGTATCTCAGACATTGGTTCATGCAGACTTCTTAACTTATCCAAAATGCTATGAACCAAGTCTAGAGACACTTGGACAGGATTTTCACTGAAACACTCAATTGAATTCATTAGTAATCACAAGATATACTCAAATGCTTTGAGCTCATCAAAATCAAACGGGGTTTTAATCGATCACTCCACAATCTCCCCCTTTTTGATGATGACAAAACTTTGAGTATATGTAAAATGAGTTGCTCAGTAAATAATGAAATAAACTCCATAAATGAATTCAAATGTCTTGATAATTTAATTTATCCAAGTTTGAAAGGAGTGAAACATTAAATTTCGGAGTTAAAGTTCCCCCTTTCATTTGGAATTATATAAGCCTTCATATTCTGCAATCAATTGTTTGGCTTATATGACATTAATGATTTAGCTTGATTAAAATTCAGATTCTCCCCCTCAACATATGCATTCAACTATGTTTTGATTTTCTGAATTTCCTTTTAATGCTTTGAAATTTTTGAACTAAAATTTTTGTTTTTAGAGGAAAAATCTGTCAATTTGTTCTTGAGTAGGATTCAGCTAATCTCCGAATATCCCTTGAATAGATTCTGGAGATTACTCCATTAGGAGCCCCAAAAGAGAGATAATGAGCCTCGAGGTGCCGAATCCACTTAGAACAAATTTATGTGTGTTTTTAAGAGTTTATCGTTTTATTTATTTCCATTGATTTCTTTTACATATTTTTAATATTTCTTCCCTTTTACATATTTTACACATTTCTCCCCCTTTTTGTCATCATACCAAAAAGGAGGTAATCACACACAATCAATGGCACAAATGGCACAGTCAATCATCAAATGGCACAGAAATGAAGATAAGATGTCTACTCATTGTATTGATATGAAGGTGAATACATTTGAGCATACAATAGGTAAAGCAAGAACAATACAAAAGAAGACAAAACACAACTCAAAATCATCTATGACCTCCTCGAGGATGTGCCTCCCCCTCTCGAGGATACATCTCCTCCTCTGGAGGATGTAGCTCCCCCTCTCGAGGATACATCTCCTCCTCTGGAGGATGTAGCTCCTCCTCTCGAGGATGTGACTCCTCTTCTCAATCGGCTCTGCTCCATGAGGAGGGCGACTGCCTCTGTAACATGGCCCAGCTGCGTGATAATAGACGTGGTGGCTCTGCTATGTGTAGTGGAGAGCTCAGTCACCGACGTCTGAAGCCCAGTCACCGAGGTCTGAAGTGCGTCCAGCTTGTCGATGAGCACATTCGACAAGCGCTCGGCCCCCTTGGTGGTGGTGTGCATGTCACGGCGGATGTCATCCCGCATCCTCCTCGTGGTGCTCGTGACCTCGCTCATGCTGTGGAACTGGGCCTGCACCAGGGTCCTAATGTTGTAGATCTCCTGCCGCACCTCAGCCGTCATGTCTGTCACGGCTGTCAAGGATGGGACCAGTGCTGAGGATGGAGTGGGTGCAGGAGTGGGAGCTGGCACGGAACCTCGGAGCTCCCGGAGCAGCTCGTCCCTCAAATCTCGGACGATCTCCTGCCGCAGCTCCCGGAGCTGCTCTGGATCAATACGGACCTCCATAGATGGTGGAGCTGAGGAGGAAGGTCCGGCAGAGGTGGTAGGAGCAGGAGGAGTGGATGGAAGGTCTGGATGGTCTGGGGACTCTGGGTAGTCAGAATCTGGCTCAAGACTGGGTGATGGTCTGGTGGTCTGAGCGGTGAGAGTGGACTTCCTAACCCAGATCCCTTCTCTCTTCCGAAATCCCATCCTGTGCATGGTCCCCATACCCAAGCGATCAGTCCATCGCAAGGCACGAGAGGGTTCCTTCTCAGGAATGGAAATTTCGTACTGCCTAAAGAGAAGAGTGAATAACATTCCGTATGGGAGGGAGAGCCTAGGTCTATCCAGGGGCTCACACATATACCTATAAATGAGCTTGGGGAAGTTGACCGGGGTGTCCTGAAGAATGTAAGACATAATAGCTAGGTCCCTCTCATTCACAAAATCAAATCTCCCTGTCTTAGGAAAGATGGACCTGGACAAAATGCTCAAAAGAATTCTCACTTCAATAGGAAGTGAGCTAGCAGATACCTCATCTAGGGGAGACTGAGGTGGATGCCCTAAGACGATCGTAAGGGCCTCAAATCTATCCTCAGGATGTGCAGGAGCCACCCCTACTAATGGAAGGTGGAGGATATGGGCAATGAGGTCCTCTGTGACACGCAATGGGACACCTAATACCGTGCCCTCAATACCTCCATCTCCCCGATGGACGGTACTGTAGAACTCTTGAACTAGGCCAGGATAGGTGGGAAGGTCCAAGGTGAGGAAGTACTCTAGACCCTGGGCTCTAAGCCTATCGCCTATGGTGAATCCTTCCCGGGAGAGATAGTCGAAAGTGACATACCTCCCGGAGGTGACGGCCTTCCCGGCCAACGGCCTAACATGAACCACCCTAGGCGGGGAACGATCCGGAGGAGGTTGCCTCGCGGGATCGTGCCGCGCCTTGGAGCGCCGCTCGGGACCAGCCACGGGACGGGACCTCTTTCTAATAACTCCCTTGCGAGGCATCTTGACCTAAACGAGATGAAAACCTAGAGAACGAAGAAGGATCGATAGAGGAAGCTCGGGACTGACCTGAAAAGACCTAGGAACGGACGGAAACTCAATGTCCGGCGAAGAATCGACGGAAAAAGGGCTTGGAGACGATCGAGGATGACCTAGGAGTCGGCTCTAGGGCTTTGTGAACAGTGGCGGCTTGAGAAAAAGTGTTTGCGAAACGACAAACCTAGGGTTAAAAAGTCGGATCCCGACTGCGAGTCGACTCCCCTGAGTCACGAGTCGACTCGACCTCGAGTCGACTCCAGAAAATGCGCGAGTCGACTCTCCTTATGCGCCTGTAGACTTCGAGTCGACTCCCGACAATGTGCAAGTCGACTCCCCCTCAGCTGCCAACTTTGCGAGTCGACTCCCCCAAATGCGCGAGTCGACTCCCCCTTAGGAGCCGGCTCTGAAACTTACTCGAGTCGTCTCTAACCTTGGCACGCACTTAAAAATCATGCTATAACCGTGCCAAATGAGGGAAAATCACCTAGTTGGGATCTGATTTGATGATCATTGAATAGAAACTCTATTTTAACCTCATTTTAACCATCAAAATCAATTAATCTAGTGGAAACTCCCACTAGGATGGGTCAATCACTCCTAATCCCCTCCTAAGTACACTGAACCTCTCTTCACTTAGGGGTTTTGTAAAAATATCTGCTAATTGATTATCAGTACAAACAAATTGGAGAGTCACATCACCATTCAATACATGATCTCTTATGAAGTGATGTCTTATCTCAATGTGTTTAGTTCTTGAGTGTTGAATTGGATTTTTAGTTAGGTTTATGGCACTTGTATTATCACAATTAATGGGGATTTTATCTTGTTTAATGCCATAATCTTCTAATTGTTGTTTAATCCACAAGATTTGAGCACAACAACTCCCGGCTGCAACATATTCAGCTTCTGCAGTGGATAATGCAACCGAGTTTTGTTTCTTGCTAAACCATGAGATTAGGTTTTCTCCTAGAAATTGACAAGACCCGCTGGTACTTTTTCTATCAAGCTTACATCCAGCGAAGTCTGAATCTGTGTACCCTATTAAGTTTAGGCTAGATTCTTTAGAGTACCACAGTCCTATGTTCTTAGTTCCTATTAAGTATTTAAAGATTCTCTTAACTGCAGCTAGGTGTGATTCTTTAGGATTAGCCTGATATCTAGCACACATGCACACACTAAACATAATATCAGGCCTACTTGCAGTAAGATACAGTAAAGAACCTATCATACCTCTATAAAGTTTTTGATCTACAGATTTACCTGATTCATCTTGGTCTAACTTACATGATGAGCTCATGGGGGTGCTGATTGACTTGTTTCCCTCCATATCGAACTTCTTGAGCATCTCCTTGATATATTTAGCTTGATTGATGAAGATGCCTCCTTCAGATTGTTTGATTTGAAGCCCGAGGAAGTAGTTCAGCTCTCCCATCATGCTCATCTCAAACTCACTCTGCATCAAATCAGCAAATTCCTCGCAGAGGCGATTGTTAGTAGCACCGAAAATGATATCATCAACATAAATCTGTACTGATAACATATCCTTATTTTTCTTTTTCAGAAATAATGTTGTATCTACATTTCCCCTAGAGAATTCATGTTCTAATAGAAATTTACTAAGTCTCTCATACCATGCTCTAGGTGCTTGTTTTAGACCATAAAGTGCTTTGTTCAGTTTATACACATGATTGGGGTATTGATGATTTTCAAAACCAGGAGGTTGTTCCACATATACCTCCTCATTAATAAACCCATTTAGAAAAGCACTTTTTACATCCATTTGATATAGCTTGAAGTCCTTAGAACATGCATATGCTAATAATAGTCTAATAGCCTCAAGTCTAGCTACGGGAGCAAAGATTTCATCAAAGTCTATACCCTCTTCTTGATTATAACCCTTTGCTACTAGTCTAGCCTTATTCCTTATAACAATTCCATTTTCATCTAGCTTATTTTTATATATCCATTTTGTACCTATAATTGGATATTCAGAAGGTCTCTCTACTAGATCCCACACTTTGTTTCTAGTAAATTGGTTTAGTTCTTCTTGCATTGCATTTATCCAATTTACATCATTTTCGGCTTCTTCTATATGTTTGGGCTCAAAGTGTGAAACAAAAGCTAGATGGTTATTCAAATTTCTAAGGGATGCTCTAGTCCTAACGGGTTAGGATGGATCATCTAGATTTAGTTCCTTAGGATGCCCATGAGCATACCTCCAAGCTTTAGTTAGCCCATGATCCACTATAGACTCTTGGTTTGATGATTCTCCTTCAATCAACTTTTGATTATCATCTTGTAATCCCATCTCATCTATCTTTTCTTCAAGTATTTCAATATCATCATCAAAATTAACCTTCTTACTAGATGAGATGTCACTAGAGTCATCAAAAACAACATGTATAGATTTTTTTATAACTAGGGTTCTTTTATTAAAGATTCTATAGGCTTTACTAGTTGTAGAATAACCTAGGAATATTCCTTCATCAGATTTTGGATCAAATTTCCCTAGATTATCTTTCCCATTATTATGTACAAAACACCTACATCCGAAAACATGAAAATAGTTAACCTTTGGTTTTCTGTTTTTCCACAGTTCATATGGTGTTTTCTTTATGATGGGTCTTAATAGAACTCTATTTAATACATGGCAAGAAGTATTAATGGCTTCTCCCCAAAAGTACTTAGGGAGGTTACTTTCACATAACATCGTTCTAGCCATTTCCTCTAGGGTTCTATTTTTCCTTTCCACAACTCCATTTTGTTGTGGTGTCCTTGGTGCTGAGAAATTATGGGTTATCCCCTTTTTACTACAAAATTCATCAAATAATTGATTTTCGAATTCGGTACCATGGTCACTTCTAATAGCTATAACTGAGGACTCTCTAGCATTTGTTACTTCCTTATGGAACTTCTTAAATATAGAAAATGCTTGATCCTTATGCGCTAGAAACATGACCCATGTGTACCTAGAGTAATCATCTACTATAACTAGACCATATTTATTTCCACCTAGGCTTGTTGTTCTAGTTGGACCAAATAGGTCCATGTGTAGTAATTCTAGAGGCCTAGAAGTAGAGACACATTTTATGGATTTAAAAGAGTTTCTAGATTGTTTGCCAAATTGACATGCTTCACATATTTTGTTCTTTTCAAATTTTAATTTTGGCAAACCTATCACGGAGTCTCTTTTAACTAGTTTAGTTATTGTGTCCATGCTTGCATGACCTAACTTACGGTGCCATAACCAACTAGCATCATTTTCTTTAGTTTCATTAACAACTAAACATTGGTTATGTTTTGTAAGGTCTTCTAGATCTACCACATATACATTTCCACGTCTCATCCCTTTAAAAACTAAACTATTATCATTAGGATTTGTTATAATACATAGTGATGGTTTAAACATAACATCATATCCTTTATCACATAATTGACTAATGCTTAACAAGTTATGCTTAAGACCATCAACATATCTAACATTATCTATAAAGGTAGAAGGGGTGATTTGAACTTTACCAATACCAATGATGTGACCTTGGTTGTTGTCTCCAAAAGTCACAGCACCTCCCTTCTTAGCTTCAAGGGTGAAAAATTGATCTTTATCACCCGTCATGTGCCTTGAACAGCCACTATCCAAATACCAGCAGTTTTTGTTGACCTTGGTTGCAAGACACTCCTACACAAGCAAATCATGTCATCTTAGGTACCCAAGTTTTCTTGGGTCCTTCATGGTTAGTCAAGTTGGTTCCTTTTGGAACCCATACCCTTTTATTTTTTCTTTTAGTTTTACTTTTCCTAAAATTACATGCATTTGCTTTATGTCCTACTATTCCACAACAAAAGCACGTTATTTTCTTAATTTTAGTTTTTCCAGCTTTAACAAAGAAGTTACTAAGAAGTTTTTGCTTATTCCTTGGTTTATACCCTAAACCCGCTTTATTAAATACGGCTCGTTGATTATTAAGTATCATGTTTAACTTTTCAGAACTATATGTGAATTTTTCAACTAAGGGTTTGTATTTGTTTAGTTCTTTAGTTAATGTCTGATTTTCGGTTTTTAGATCATTTAGCTCTTTAGTTAGATCCTTGTTTAAGACTTATTTATGGTTTTTGAGATCTGAAAATTCCTTTGTTAGTTTCTCAATATCTTTCGTTAAGGTGTTAGTCTTCTTAATTAGGAGTTGGTTGCTTGTCTTAAGTTCTAGATTTTCTTTGGTGAGATTATCTTTATCCTTAATTAATGAATCATGCTTATGAATATAACTTTGGTTAGTTACTTTTAGTTTTCTGTTTTTAACATTTATATTCTTATACTCAATCATTAATTCATTGAACGCATCATAAAGTTCATCAAATGTAAAATCAAAATGCGTATCGGAAATTACCTCATTTTCGTTGGCCATGAAACAGAAATTGGCCTTCTCTTTTTGTTCTTCATCCGATGATAAAGATGATGTGTCGGAGTCCGATAGGGTGGTGACAAGTGCCTTCTTCTTCTTGTACTTACTCCCCTTCTTCAATAAGGGGCACTCTGCTCTTATGTGTCCCGGCTTCTTGCACTCGTAACACCCAATCCCCTCATTTTCCCTTTCCTTACCTTTGTCTCTGCGGTAGGAATTTGAGGGACCTCTCCTTTGATGATACGTCTTCTTGTGGTTGATAAACTTCTTGAACTTGCGCACAAGAAGTGCCTCACCACCATCTTCCTCATCTTCTTCCTCTTCACTGCTGCTGCTGCAAGACAGGTCCTTGTTAGAAGAAGTAGATTTTAAAGCTATTACCTTTTTCTTATGGGAGGACTCTTCCTCGTTGTGTTGTTTCATGGTAAGCTCATGCGTCATCAGGGATCTAAGGAGCTCTTCAAGTTGAAGCTTGTTCAAGTCTTTAGCTTCTTGGATCGCCGTCACCTTGGCTTCCCACAACCTTGGTAGACACCGAAGGATTTTCCTGACAAGTTCACTGTTAGTATAGTTCTTGCCAAGGCTTTGTAGGCCATTGACAATATCAGTAAACCTAGTGAACATGCTTGTGATTGTTTCATTTGAATCCATTTTAAATAGTTCATATTTATGAACCAAGATGTTTATTTTGGATTCCTTGACTTGATTCGTGCCCTCATGGGTCACTTCAAGTCTGTCCCAAATTTCTTTTGCAGAATTACAAGTTGAAACTCTATTGAATTCATTACGGTCTAAGGCACAATAAAACACATTCATTGCTTTAGAGTTTAGTTGTGCCTTCCTCATGTCATGTTCATCCCAATCCGTTTCTAGTTTGGGTACCTTAACACCCTCTACATATGTGGATGGGATGTATGGGCCATTCACTACAATGGTCCACATCTCATAGTCTTGGGCTTGGATGAATATTCTCATCCTAGCCTTCCAGTATGAGTAGTCGGATCCATTGAAGAAAGGAGGTCTTTGGGTGGACTGACCCTCAATGTGAGAAGATCCAAATGGGGTTGTCATTTTGATCTTTTAACTCTTGAGTGGAAGAGTTTTTGGCTCTGATACCACTTGTTGCCCAGATAGACAACCCAAGAGGGGGGGGGTGAATTGGGTTTTTAAATTAACTTAGCTAATTAAAACTTTGTGGATGATTAACGAAATACTATAGCCAGTTATTTAATTAAAGCTAAGTGCTGTGAGTAATGTGTGGGGAAGAAGATGAGAGACAATGCACTACAAACACAAAGTTTTATAGTGGTTCGGAGCTAACCCTTGCTCCTACGTCCACTCCCCAAGTCTCACTTGGGAATTTCACTATAACCCCCTTGGATTACAGCCGGTTGTTTTGCAAGCTCACAACCGAACTTGTTGTTTTACGAGCTCACAACGAACTCGGTCGGTTTTCCCAGGCTCACCGACTAGAACCAACCCCGATTGTTTTTCCGGGCTCACAATCAAACCCTTACACTCGTTGGTTTTAAACCGGCTCACCAACCAACCTTAATCCCCTTGATTCAATCCCCCGATTGAATCAAGTAAATACACGAGATAGAAGAAAACAAAAAATAGCTTCTCAAAAAGCAGATTTAAAACAATATAATCGTAAAGGAGTTAGAAGCCCTCAAACGCTTTTAAGATGGTGAAGAGGTGTGGCTTCTGGAACTCCGGTCTCTTCTTGAAAGAGTGATCGACTTGAAAGCAGGAGGAGGAAGCTTTGAATGCTGGGAAGATGTTGGTGGAGCAGTAAATGCAGATCTTCCCTTTTTCTCGTTGAAGAGCACTTAGAGAGCTTGAAGACTTGAATGCTAGGAGTGGAATATGTATTCTCTACCTTGCTACAGTCTTCTGTGGCTATTTAAGTCAACCCCCACGGAAACTAGCCGTTACTCTGCTTTTTCTGGCCGTTCTGCACACTCTGCGCAGCCTGACAATGTGACCGTTGGTGGGTTGGAGTCGACTCGCGCGATCAGGAGTCGACTCGGCTGTAGCAGGAGTCGACTCGAGCTTTTCCGGAGTCGACTCGGCAACTGTTCCCAGTTTGAATTAAAGTTGCCGTCCTGACTGGGAGTCGACTTGTCTTGACCCGGAGTCGACTCGCCAACTTCTGGCGCTGACCTGGCAATTTTGGAGTCGGCTCATCCTCTGTAGTCCGTGGATCCAAATTTGAATTTTGTCCACTCGAGTCGACTCGACTGTCCTGGGAGTCGACTCGAATCTCAGAGCCCGAACTCCCGATTCTCTGTCTTTTGGCTCATCCAGTCTTGGAGTCGACTCGAACTTCCTTGGAGTCGACTCGGCTCTCAGTTTCCGAAAGTTGGTCTTCTGCCTTTTGACGTGAAGCTTGTCTTGGAGTCGACTCGAGCTGTCTGGGAGTCGACTCGAATCTCAGAGGCAGTAACATGGTCTTCTGTCTGTCGATGGTCGCACAGTCTCGGAGTCGACTCGCGTACTGCGGGAGTCGACTCGAATCTCAGAGTCCATAAAACGCTCTCTGACTTTTTCTTTGTGTACCGCTGGGAGTCGACTCGCGTTCCACTGGAGTCGACTCGAATCTCAGAGTCCATAAAACGCTCTCTGACTTTTTCTGTGTGTACCGCTGGGAGACGACTCGCATTCCACTGGAGTCGACTCGAATCTCAGACCTGAAAAACTGCTCTTCTGTCCTTCTGTCTGTTTTCAGTCGGAGTCGACTCATACTGATCAGGAGTCGACTCGAGCTCGTGCCAGTGACCTTGATACGCTTGGAGTCGACTCGTGAAACTCGGGAGTCGATTCGTATCTCAGACATTGGTTCATGCAGACTTCTTAACTTATCCAAAATGCTATGAACCAAGTCTAGAGACACTTGGACAGGATTTTCACTGAAACACTCAATTGAATTCATTAGTAATCACAAGATATACTCAAATGCTTTGAGCTCATCAAAATCAAACGGGGTTTTAATCGATCACTCCACAAACTCTACACACAAGTTTTTATTTCACCTTTGTCTTCAAGGTAACTTGTGTTCCAAAGCTTAATGAAAATGGTTTTCACTTGCAAAACATACTCCTCAGTGATATGTATTTTCTGGATTCATTGACTCTTTTGTACTTTTCTGATTTTAATGAATATCTTCTTAAAAATAAAAGGAAAGAATAGACTAAATTTGCAATTTAGGCAAAATGAATTAATTTTGTATTATCTTCCATCTTGCCTGAACTTTGGTACATAATGTCCTAATATATGTTAAATTGCTCCAAGCTGTACCAAAATTCATGTTAATTACAAAGATTCTGAATGTGCTCTAATATTATTAAATATGTATTTTCAATCTTAGTAATTTAAGATGAGCTACAATGTAAAAGATACATATATCAAATTATAATTTTGAAATCTTTCTTGAAAATTTTTATGAAATTCAGAATCTGATTTTGTATAAAAGCTTAAACTTAATTAAAAATGCTTATATCGTTGCATCTTTGTAACTTTAGTTATATGCTTCAATGATCGCATCATTCAGGAGAATAACTTAATATGATTCCTAGATGAAAATTATAACTTAAGAAAAATAGAATTAATTTTGATGCCTTGGTTGATTGCTCCGATACACATCTGAAACGTATTATTTCTTATCTTGAAAGTGTACTAAAATTAATCTAAATGATGTGTTTCTCAATGATCTTGATTGCGAACAAATATTTTTAAATATATAATTTTATATTTGTGGAGTGATTGATTATAACCCTATTTGATTTTAATGAGCTCAAAGCATTTGAGTATATCTTATGTTATACTAATGAATTCAATCTAGTGTTTCAGCCAAATGTTTGTGAATTTATGTTTAATTATCTCTAGCCTTGGTTCAATACATTTTGGCTAAGTATGGAACTCAGTTTGAACCAAAGTCTCGAACGCGAGTCGACTCTGGAAGATTTCGAGTCGACTCCAAGTGTTTCAGACGATCTGGCACAGACTTGAGTCGACTCCGGCACATTACGACTGAGAACAAACAGCAGGACAGAAAGATGAATCTTAGACCCTGTCACCGAGTCGACTTTTGAAGAATTCGAGTCGACTCCGATGCTTGCCGAGTCGACCCCCGATAGTTCCGAGTCGACTCCAAAGAGTAACAGACAGTAAGACAGAGAAGTTGTTTTGGACTTTGAGAACCGAGTCGACTCTAAAAGAACTCGAGTCGACTCCAACGGTTGGCGAGTCGACTCCAAAGAAAGCAAGAGTTGACTCTCAGAGGAATGCAAGACTAAAAGTCAGAGAGCCAACTTCGGTCTCTGAGAGCCGAGTTGACTCCCGCAAAGTCCGAGTCGACTCCGAGGCAGTTCAACTTCAACGACAGAAGAGCAGTTTTTCGGTCTCTGGGAGCCGAGTCGACTCCCGCAAAGTCCGAGTTGACTTCGAGGCAGTTCAACTCAAAACACAGAGAAACAGTTTTCGGATCCTGAGAGCCGAGCCGACTCCAAGTACTCCCGAGTCGACTCCCAAGTCAGCCGAGTCGACCCCAAAAAAATCCGAGTCGACTCAGAGGCAGTTCAACTCCAAACACAGAGGATCAGTTTTCGGACTCTAAGAGCCGAGTCGACTCCAAGATGATCCGAGTCGACTCGAGAAAGAAATACAGAAAAACAGATCTCTGGAACCCTAAGAACGAGTCGTCTCCGGAGGGCCGAGTCATCTCCAGACATTGGTGAGTCGACTCCAGGGTTGGCCGAGTCGACTCCAGAACGGGACAGCACTTTAATTCAAATCCTGAACAGTGGGCGAGTCGTCTCCAGTAAAGCATGAGTCGACTCCAGCAACAGCCAAGTCGACTCCAGATCGAGCGAGTCGACTCCGATCCCAACGGACACTGTGTCAGGAGTTGCAGATTGTGCAGAACGGCCCTAAAAGTGAGTCTAACGGCTAGTTTTCTATGAGAATTGCTTAAATGGCCAGATTGAACAGTAATAGACACGAAGTAAGTGACTCCATTTAAAGAAAAAGGGATTTCCACCTACCAAAGCCTCTCTAGAGTAAATACAAGAGAAAGAAGGAAGAAGTGCATTGAAGTCCATCCTCCAAACGTCTTCCTCGCATTCAAGGCTCCCCTTCTGACAGCAAATCTTCAGCACATTCAAGAGGAGTTGCAGAGTTTGAGAAGCCCCTTTCTCCACATCCAAAAATCTGTTTGAGGGCTTCTAACTCTTCTTTGTTCATATTGTTTATATATGCTTTTCAAGAAGCTATCCTTGTACTCTTTTCAAACTGCTTTTCTTACTTGATTCAATCAGGGGATTGAATCAAGGGTGTTAAAGTTGGTTGGTGAGCCAAGAGTAAAACCAACGTATAAGGGTTCGATTGTGATCCCGGAAAAACAATCGGGTGGTTCTAGTCGGTGAGCCTGTGAAAACCGACCGAGTTTGTTGTGATCTCATAAAACAACAAGTTGGGTTGTGAGTTTGTAAAACAACCGGCTGTAATCCAAGGGATTATAGTGAACTCCCAAGTGAAGCTTGGGGAGTGGACGTAGGAGCAAGGGTTAGCTCCGAACCACTATAAAATCTCTTGTGTTTGTGATTGTTTCATTGTCTCTTCCATTCCCTTCATTCACTGCATATAGAAAACTAATTAATCCACTTGCAATAAGTTTTAATTAGTTACTCACAAAGTTTTTTAATTGCAATAATTACTTAAAACCCAACTCACCCCCCTCTTGGGTTGTCTTTTTGGGCAACAAGTGGTATCAGAGCAGGAACTCTTCTATCAAAAGAGTAAAAGATCAAAATGACAACCCCATTTGGATCTTCTCATATTGAGGGGCAATCCACCCATAGACCTCCATTCTTTAATGGAACCGACTACTCCTATTGGAAGGCTAGGATGAGGATATTTATCCAAGCTCAAGACTATGAGATTTGGAGCACTATAGTTAATGGACCATACATCCCATCAATTTTCGTAGAGGGTGTTACTATACCCAAACTTGAAAAAAATTGGGATGACAATAATATTAGGAAGGCACAACTAAATGCCAAAGCAATGAATGTGCTTTATTGTGCCTTAGACCGTAATGAATTCAATAGAGTCTCAACTTGCAATTCTGCAAAAGAGATATGGGATAGGCTTGAAGTGACCCACGAGGGCACGAATCAAGTAAAAGAATCTAAAATAAACATACTAGTTCATAAATATGAACTATTTAAGATGGAATCTAATGAAACTATCACTTGCATGTTTACTAGATTTACTGATATTGTCAATGGCCTAAAAAGCTTTGGCAAAAATTATACTAACAGTGACCTTGTCAGGAAGATTCTTCGATGTTTGCCAAGATCATGGGAGGCCAAGGTAACGGCAATCCAAGAAGCCAAGGACTTGAACAAGCTTTCACTTGAGGAGCTTCTTGGATCCCTAATGACGCACGAGCTCACAATGAAACAACACAGCGAAGAAGAATCCTCTCATAAGAAAAAGATAATAGCTCTCAAATCTACTTCTTCTAACAAGGAGTTATCTTGCAGTAGCAGCAGTGAAGAAGAAGATAATGAGGGAGATGATGATGAGGCTCTTCTCGTGCGAAAGTTTAGAAAATTCATCAACCGAAAGAAGTCCTTTCATCAGAGGAGAGGTTCCTCAAGTTTCTACTACAAGGATAAAGGTAAGAAAAGGAAAAATGAAGGAATCGGATGCTATGAATGCAAGAAGCCAGGACATTTCAGAGTTGACTATCTCTTGCTCAAGAAGGCCAGCAAATATAAGAAAAAGAAGGTCCTCGTCTCCACCTTAACGGATTCCGATTCATCATCATCATCATCGGATGAGGAATAAGAAAAAAAGGCCAACTTCTATTTTATGGCGAACGAAAATGAGGTAACATCTGAAACGCATTTAGATTTTACCTTTGATGAATTGTATGATGCGTTTAATGAATTAATGGATGAATATAAGACAATAAATCTTAAGAATAAAGAGCTAAAACTAACCAATCAATCTCACTTCCATAAATACGATAAATTAATTAAGGATAAGGATTTTATCATTAAAGAAAATTTAGAACTTAAAACAAGCAAGCAAATGTTAATTCAAAAAACTAATACCTTAATTAAAGATAACGAAAAACTAACCAAGAAAATTTCAGAACTTAAAAACGATAAACAAACTATAAGAGATAATCTCACAAAAGACTTAAACATACTAAAAACAGAAAAACAAAAGTTAGCACAAGAACTTGAAAAATACAAACCTTTTGTAGAAAAGTTTGTATATAGTTCTGAAAAATTGGAAATGATACTTAATAATCAACGAGCAGTGTTTAATAGAGCTGGTTTAGGGTATAAACCTAAGAATAAGCAAAAGCTCCTTAGTAATTTTTTTGTGAAAGCAGGGGAAAGCAAAATTAAGAATATAACCTGTTTTTGCTGTAGAAAAATAGGACATAAAGCTAATGTGTGTGACCATAGAAAAGAAAAAGCTAAAAGAAAAATTAAAAAGGTTTGGATTCCAAAAGGAACCAACATTACTAACCATGAAGGACCCAAGAAAACTTGGGTACCTAAAATTGTATGATTTCCTTGTGTAGGAGTGTCTTGCAGCCAAGGTCGACAAAAACTGTTGGTACTTGGATAGTGGCTGCTCAAGACACATGACGGGTGACAAAGAGAAATTCTTCACCCTTGAGCCTAAAAGGGGAGGTGCAGTGACATTTGGAGACAATAACCAAGGTCACATCGTTGGTATAGGTAAAGTACAAATCACCTCCTCAACCTTTATTGATAATGTACGATTTGTAGATGGTCTTAAGCATAACTTACTTAGCATAAGTCAATTATGTGATAGGAATTTTGATGTTCTGTTTAAGCCAACCTTATGCATCATAACCAACTCAATTAACAATAGCTTAGTATTCAAAGGAATAAGACGTGGAAATGTGTACGTAGTAGATCTTGAAGATCTTGCCAAAAATAACCCTTGCTTAGTAGCTAGTGATACTAAGGCTAATGATATAAGTTGGCTATGGCACCGTAAGTTAGGTTATGCAAGTATGGATACAATATCAAAACTAGTTAAAAGAGATTCTGTAATAGGTTTGCCAAAACTAAAATTTGAGAAAAATAAAATTTGTGAAGCGTGTCAATATAGCAAACAATCTAGGAGCTCTTTTAAATCCATAAATTGTGTCACTACTACTAGACCCCTTGAACTACTACACATGGATCTATTTGGACCAACTAGAACTACAAGTCTTGGTGGAAACAAGTATGGCCTTGTCATTGTAGATGATTTTTCTAGATATACATGGGTCATGTTCTTAGCTTATAAAGATGAAGCATTTTCTGTGTTTAAGAAATTTCATAAGGAAGTTACTAATTCAAGAAATGCTTCAGTTATAGCTATTAGAAGTGATCATGGAACGGAATTTGAAAATCATCTATTTGACGAATTTTGTAGTAAAAAGGGGATAACTCATAATTTCTCTGCACCTAGGACACCACAACAAAATGGAGTTGTAGAAAGAAAGAATAGAACTCTAGAGGAAATGGCTAGAACCATGCTGTGTGAAAGTAACCTCCCTAAGTACTTTTGGGGAGAAGCCATTAATACATCATGTCATGTAATAAATAGAGTTTTATTGAGCCCATTATAAAGAAAACACCTTATAAACTTTGGAGAAATAGAAAGCCTAAAGTAAACTATTTTCATGTTTTTGGATGTAGGTGTTTCATTCATAATAACGGCAAAGATAACTTAGGTAAATTTGATTCTAAATATGATGAAGGTATCTTTTTGGGATATTCTACATCAAGTAAAGCTTATAGAGTCTTTAACAAAAGAATCCTTGTTATTGAAGAGTCTATACATGTTGTTTTTGATGATACTAATGATATCTCTTCTAGCAAGAAAGTAGCTCTTGATGATGATGTAGAAATTCTTGAAGAAAAAATTGATGAAATGACATTACAAGAAGATGAACCAAAGCAAATTGGAGAAGCATCAACAAGCCAAGAGGTAATTGTTGATCATGGGCTGACTAAGGCTTGGAGGTATGCTCATAGTCATCCTAAGAAATTAATTTTAGATGATCCCTCTCAACCTGTTAGAACCAGAGCATCACTTAGGAACTTAAATAATCATCTAGCATTTGTCTCACACTTTGAACCTAAAAACATAGAAGAAGCTGAAAATGATGTTAATTAGATAAATGCAATGCAAGAAGAGCTAAACCAATTCACTAGAAACAGGGTATGAAACCTAGTTGAACGACCCACTGAACACTCAATAATAGGAACTAAATGAATATATAAAAATAAACTTGATGAAAATGGAATCGTGATTAGAAACAACGCTAGACTAGTAGCAAAGGGTTATAATCAAGAAGAAGGTATAGACTTTGATGAAACTTTTGCTCCTGTAGCTAGACTTGAAGCAATTAGATTGTTACTAGCATTTGCATGCTCTAAAGACTTCAAATTATTTCAAATGGATGTAAAGAGTGCCTTTTTAAATGGGTATATTAATGAGGAGGTGTATGTAGAACAACCTCCTGGTTTTGAAAATCATCAATACCCTAATCATGTGTATAAACTAAACAAAGCACTTTATGGTTTGAAACAAGCTCCTAGAGCATGGTATGAAAGACTTAGCAAATTTCTATTAGACCATGAATTCTCTAGAGAAAATGTTGATACAACGCTGTTTTTAAAAAAGAAAAACAAAGAAATGTTAGTAGTGCAGATTTGTGTATATGATATTATTTTCGGTGCTACTAACAATCACCTCTGCGAAGAGTTTGCTGACTTAATGCAGAGTGAATTTGAAATGAGCATGATGGAAGAGCTGAACTATTTCCTCGGGCTCCAAATCAAACAATCTGAAGAGGGGATCTTCATCAATCAAGCTAAATACATCAAGGAGATGCTTAAGAAGTTTGATATGGAAGGAAACAAGTCAATCAGCACACCCATGAGTTCATCATGCAAACTGGACAAAGATGAATCAGGTAAATCAGTAGATCAAAAAATGTATAGAGGTATTGATATGATCCTTATTATATCTTACTGTAAGTAGACCTGATATCATGTTCAGTGTATGCATGTGTGCTAGATATCAATCAAATCCTAAGGAATCACACTTAATTGCGGTTAAGAGAATCTTTAAATACCTAATAGGAACAAAAACCATAGGCTTATGGTACTCTAAAGATTCGAGCATAAACCTAATAGGGTACACTGATTCAGACTTCGCTGGTTGCAAACTTGATAGAAAAAGCACCAGCGGGTCATGTCAATTCTTAGGAGAAAACTTAATCTCTTGGTTTAGCAAAAAATAAAACTCAGTTGCACTATCTACGGCTGAAGCCGAATATGTTGCTGCAGGGAGTTGTTGTGCTCAAATTTTGTGGATTAAACCACAACTTGAAGATTATGGCATTAAATAAGATAAAATTCCCATTAACTGTGATAATACAAGTGCCATTAATTTAACTAAAAATCCAATTCAGCACTCAAGAACTAAACACATTGAGATAAGACATCACTTCATAAGAGATCATGTACTGAATGGTGATGTGACACTTCAATTTGTTTGTACTGATGATCAACTTGCTGATATCTTCACAAAACCTTTGAGTGAAGATCGATTTTACATACTTAGAAGAAGGTTAGGAGTGATTGATCCATTCTAGTGATACTCTCCTCTAATTCATAGATTTTGAGGATTAGTTTATGTTGGACATAGGATTTCTTATCTATGATCATCAAATCAGGTCTTAAATCCTAGATAAGCTCATAACTCTCTCTTTTGGCACGAGAATAACAATATTTTTGGTTGTGTGCCAGAGTTCGAGTCGACTCGGACATATCTTAGAGTCGGCTCATGGGGGAGTCGACTCGCGCATATTTGGGAGTCGACTCGAGGTCGAGTCGACTCGGGACTTACCGGAGTCGACTCGAGGTCAGAAATCCGATTTTTAACCCTAATCGAAACGTTTATTCCTCACTTCTATTCACAGCCGACACTGTTCCAAAACCCTAGAGCCGTCTCCGAACTCGTCTCCAACCCAGTCTAGGTCTTCTCCATCGAGGTTTCCTCCTAGTTTTCATGTCCTTCCCCGTCCTTAGGTCAAAATGCCTAGGAAGGTCATTGTACCGAGTCGAAAGAGACCCGTCTCCGCAAGCGGGGCCAATCGACGGTCCAAGGCTCGGAACGAACCGGCGAGGCCACCACCTCCGGTTCCTTCCCCGCCTAGGCCGGTTCCCTCGCGCTCATGCGCCGGGAAGGTTGTCTCTACCGGGAGGCAAGTCAACTTTGACTTCCTCTCCCGGGAAGGGTTCAACCTAGGGCATCACCTTAGAGCCCAGGGTTTAGAGTTTTTCTGCACTCTTGACCTCCCTACCTATCCAGGGCTAGTGAGGGAGTTCAATGGTACAGTCGCACGGGTTAGCGGGGGTATCCAGGGAACTATTATGGGTGTCCCTGTTTTCATCTCGGAGGACTTCATTGCTCGAGTCCTCCATCTCTCGAGTGAGGGGATTGTTCCCACATACCCCTCTGATAGGACAGAGGCCCTTACGGCCATCCTAGGGAGTCCACCCCTGTCCCCCATAGAGGAGGTGTTCGCAATTCAGCTTTCGGCTGAAATGTGGCTTCTCCTTAGTATCATCTCTAGGACTCTCTTCCCAAAGACTGGTAGGTTTGACTTCATTTCCGAGAGAGACCTGGCCTTGATGTTCTATCTCCTCCAAGACACTCCCATCAACTTTTCAAAACTCATCTACAAGTACCTTTGTGAATCCTTAGATAAACCTAGGCTCAGCCTCCCTTATGGCATGTTATTCACCCTTATATTTAGGGAGTTAGAGGTCCCCATTCCTGAGGGGGAACCCTCTCGCTCACTGCGGTTTACAGATCGCATGGGTGAGGGAACCTTTCATAGGATGGGATTCCACAAGGTAGGGGGAGTCTGGGTTAGAAAATCATCCACATCTTCTGACCCTACCACTCATCACTCACCCAGTCCTGACCATGACCAGGACCACTCTATAGATCCTCCCACCTATCCTTCCACCTCTGGTCCTACACATACAGAGCCCTCCACCTCCACTACCCCATCTTCTCAGCAGCAGCCACTGGAGGTCTGGATATCTTCTGAGCGGCTCCGAGAGTTGCGGCAGGAGATAGTGAGGGATCTGAGAGATGATCTGCTGAGGGAGCTCCGAGGTCCTCAGAGTGCTCCCTCCACCGAGCTAGTTCCCTCCTTAGCAGCCGTGACAGAGATGGTTGCAAATCTGAAGGAGGAGATATTAAACATTCGAAGCCTAGTTCAAGGTCAATACTGGAACATAAGTGACGTCAAGGACGACACAAAGGAGATGCGAGATAGCATCAGACATGAGCTAGGCAACCAGAGTCAGGGTGCAGAGAGACTAGCCAATGTACTGATCTTCAAACTTGACACCCTCCAGGAAAGTGTGAACAACATTTCTTCGACTCAGTCTAGAACCACCTCGGAGATTCTCGAACAACTGGGGAACATCAATGAGGGGTTAAGCATGGTCATCAAACACACTAGACTGAGCAAGGGAGCCACATCCTCCACCACAAAGAAACCCTAGTATTTTTGTTTTTTTTACTTTATGATGTACAGTCCCTTGAGGACTTCTTTTGATATGTAATCACACTTGTACTCAAATTTGAATTTAATACAATGAGTAGAAATTTCCTTTCAAAATTGTGCATTCTTGAGTTCTTGTACTTTTCTGTGCTTTCTGCCTTTTTGCTATGATGACAAAAAGGGGGAGAAAATATACTGAATTGAAATGTAAAGGGAATCAATAAAAAGAAAATTCTTAAAGCACAAAGTAATTTGTTCTAAGTGGATTCGATACCTCGAGGCTCATTATCTCTCTGTTGGGGCTCCTAAAGGAGTAATCTCCAGAATCCATTCAAGGGATATTCGGAGATTAGTTGAATCATACTCAAGAACAAATTGGCAGATTTTTTCTCTAAAACCAAAAATTTAAGCTCAAAAGCTTCAAGACATTAAAAGAAAATTCAGAGAATCTAAACAAAATTGAATGCATATGTTGAGGGAGAGAATCTGAAATCTTAAGAAAGCAAATTCATTAAACACATATAAGCCAAACAATTGATTGCATGACATGAAGGCTTATATAATTCCAAATGAAAGGGGGAGCTTTAACTTCAGGATTTACTGTTTCACACCTTTCAATTTTGGATAAATTAAATGACTAGACACGTGAATTCATTTCAAAACTTTATTATAAATCTTCTTTTTGTTTGAGCAATTCACTTTACAAATACTCAATGTTTTGTCATTATCAAAAAGGGGGAGATTGTGGAGTGATTGATTATAACCCTATTTGATTTTGATGAGCTCAAAACATTTGAGTATATCTTATGTTATACTAATGAATTCAATCTAGTGTTTCAGCCAAATGTTTGTGAATTTATGTTTAATTATCTCTAGCCTTGGTTCAATATATTTTGGCTAAGTATGGAACTCAGTTTGAACCAAAGTCTGGAACGCGAGTCGACTCTGGAAGATTTCGAGTCGACTCCAAGTGTTTCAGACGTTCTAGTACAGACTCGAGTCGACTCCGGCACATTACGAGTCAACTCCGACTGAGAACAAACAGCAGTACAGAAAGATGAATCTCAGACCCTATCACCGAGTCGACTCCTGAAGAATTCGAGTCGACTCCGATGCTTGCCGAGTCGACCTCCGATAGTTCCGAGTCGACTCCAAGGAGTAACAGACAGTAAGTTAGAGAAGTTGTTTTGGACTCTGAGAACCGAGTCGACTCCAGAAGAACTCGAGTCGACTCCAACAGTTGGCGAGTCGACTCCAACAGTTGGCGAGTCGACTCCAAAGAAAGCAAGAGTCGACTCTCAGAGGAATGCAAGACTAAAAGTCAGAGAGCCAACTTCGGTCTCTGGGAGCCGAGTCGACTCCCGCAAAGTCCGAGTCGACTCCGAGGCAGTTCAACTTCAACGACAGAAGAGCAGTTTTTCAGTCTCTGAGAGCCGAGTCGACTTCCGCAAAGTCTGAGTCGACTCCGAGGCAGTTCAACTCAAAACACAGAGAAACAGTTTTCGGATTCTGAGAGCCGAGCCAACTCCAAGTACTCCCGAGTCGACTCCCAAGTCAGGCGAGTCGATCCCAATAAAATCCGAGTCGACTCAGAGACAGTTCAACTCCAAACACAGAGGATTAGTTTTCGGGCTCTGAGAGCCGAGTCGACTCCAAGATGATCCGAGTCGACTCGAGAAAGAAATACAGAAAAACAGATCTCTGGAACCCTGAGAACGAGTCATCTCCGGAGGGCCGAGTCATCTCCAGTCATTGGCGAGTCGACTCCAAGGTTGGCCGAGTCGACTCCAGAACGGGACAGCACTTTAATTCAAATCCTGAACAGTGGGCGAGTCGTCTCCAGTAAAGCATGAGTCGACTCCAGCAATAGCCGAGTCGACTCCAGATCGAGCGAGTCGACTCCGATCCCAACGGACACTGTGTCAGAAGTTGCAGATTGTGCAGAACGGTCCTAAAAGTGAGTCTAACAGCTAGTTTTCTATGGGGATTGCTTAAATAGCCAGATTGAACAGTAATAGACACGAAGTAAGAGACTTGTTGCCCAGAGATGGTCACCCAAGAGGGGGCTGAATTGGGTGTTTTAAAACTTTTTGTCCAATTAAAAATAAAACACACAAATATATGAGCTAAAGTAAAAATAGAGGTATGAAAATAGACAATCGCGAACACAAGGTTTTATAGTGGTTCGGAGCTTCCACTGCTCCTACATCCACTCCCCAAAGCACCTTTGGAAATTTCCACTATAATCCAAGATTACAGTCCGGTAGTTTTGCGAGTGCACTACCCAACTCGTTGTTTTACACCGGGCTAACAACGAACCCTATGATGAGAGCACAAAAAGTACAATTTTCATACCATTTTAATTAGCATTATAGCTAATCATTATTGATAAAATTGATTAATTAATATTTTTTTTTTTATGTTTGAATGCAAGTAATCCAAGAAACCCAATAACATTGGGTTTGAGCCCAATGGCCAGCAGCCATCGGAGGAGAAGAGTCCCAAGCCGAGTCTTCTTAATTTCCCAACGTCAACATCTGGAGCTTCCCAAACGTCTACAACGTCCCAGCATTCATCTTCCAAACGGATCATTCCACCCCGTGGCTCATCAATTCTCAAATTTCTGCAACGTTCCCAGCTGAAGAGTCTCAAGCGATTCAACTTCATCCCGCATCTCAAGAACATGCTATAAGAGGAGCAGCAGCCGACGGAAAGAAGAGGAGGAGGGGGGGGGATTCATTCCTACACGGGAGAAGAAGAGGAGGAGGATCTATCGGCATTATTCCCAGCCGGACGGAACAAACCAGCTAGCCGGACGGATCCATCCAAGTTCGAGCGAGAGAGGAAGGAGGAAGAGGCCACGGGAGGATCTACCAGCAAAGCTCCCTCTTCCGATCTTTCCTCTTAGCCGTGCGACGAAGGAGGAGAGGCCACGGGAGAAGATTCAAGAAAAACAGAGTGCTCTGTTTCCTTGATAGAAGAAAGATAAAAAAAGGGGTTTATGTTTATTTTATTTATTCTATGCTAATCCCTTTTATAAAATATTCCCATTTCATATGAGTAGCTAAATCTCCTCTAGCTAAGGCTAGGGAAAAGCCTAGTATTTTCTTCATGTATTTCATTTAATCATCAATGGGATTTTAATGTTTTTGATTTAATTTATGGTGCAGGAAATTTATAGAAATTATTTCAAACTTATATATTTTCTTTGATTTGTTATTTCCCCCAGGTATAACAGATGCTTAGAAATTTCTGTAGTTTAAAATAGAATTACTGTAATGCTGCCCATAAAACTAAATCTATTTAACTGAGATAATAGATGATTTTAGGAAAAACATGATGAAGTGCTAGGCTGAATCCTGATGCCTTAGTTATATTTTGTCAATCCGAATATTATTTAGCCTTTAGTTTTTTGTTCACTGTCAAATCCCTGTGGATTCGATCTCGGACTCACCGAGAATATTACTTTGCTACACCCTATACTTGGGGTATCCTACGTTTAATTTCCCTTTTTAAAAGAGCAAGATTAAAATCGTAGCAAGTTTTTGGCGCCGTTGCCGGAGATTTGCAACGTGCGAACGAGAACAAGGCTGCAAATTTCAATTTTTACTTTCTAGTTCTTCAATTTTTCTTTATTTTTAACACAGCTGAAATTTCAAATCTTTACAGATTCAAGGACGACAAAAAAAGCGGGACCAGTAACGAGGAAGATCAAGATCAAATTTTTGGATTCTCGGAGTGAACGAACTCCGGCCGTGAGTATTTAAATTAATTTTTCTGTTTTGCTCATACTAGTCCTATTTTTCCTAGATTAGAATTTTACTCTTGTTTAAAAAAATTAAAATTTTTTTAATTAAAATAATAAAAAAATAAATAAATAAATAAAAATTTAGCTAGTTTGCTTGATCAACTATTCAAATGCAATTTAATGTCATGACATAAAATGTTAAAAATTTTCTTGATTGTTGCATATAGTATAAAGCATTTGCATAAAATAATCTAAGGGCTGAATCCATTAAAAAGATAAGGTCGGGATTTCATTACTCGTCCTTAGCCCAAAAATCATCCCAGTGCATAAATATCCTAAGCCTTATTAAAATCAACTAGACGTTGGCCCCTAAGGATATTCGAGCTCAATAGGATGAAGACCACTGAAAGTTGCACCAATTTCGCTCTATGACCCCGGTAGATGTCTAGGCAAGCTTTGTCCCTCTAAGTGATTGAAGGGAGACAGTTTCTGTTCGAGGAAAGTGGTTTTTAAGTGGGACCTTTGCTACATGCATCGTGACCCCTCCACTTACCTGGGAGCTTACCTGGTCGACTAGGTTATTAGACCGGATTGGAGGCTTAAGTGTACTCTTCAAACCAATTAGGAGCTGTCTAGAAATTTTTAGAAAAATATTAGAAATAAGGGTGCTATGCTTTGATACTGTTTGATTGTGAATAATTTTAGTAGCAGGGTGTCAATATTCATAGCTTTAGGTAATATTCATACTCATCCAAAACTCTAAAAATATATATATATATATACAAAATAAATAATTAATTAATAATAATAATAATTAAAAAAAAAGAGTTGGCTGGTTAATTGGTCAGTATATGCGGTTGTGGCAAAGGGATAAAACGAAAAGATTAGTCCGAGTTGAATCTAGGGATAAAAGTTCAAATAATCAAATGGAAGATAATGGTAGTAATCAGGGAGACAATGAATTTCAAGAAGACTTACCTATTAGAACGCTTCGTGATTATCTACAACCCACTAGGATCAGTACCCCATCCTGTATGGTCATTCCTACTGCTGTGGGAGCTTTTGACATGAAACCAGGAATAATCCAATTACTCCCAAAGTTTCATGGACTTGACTCCGAAAGTCCCTACTTGCACCTAAAAGAATTTGATGAAGTGTGTTCAACACTTCAATTTAATAATATCAATGAAGAGGTAGTGAAGCTTAAGTTATTTCCTTTTTCTTTAAAGGAAAAAGCTAAGTCATGGTTACATTCTTTAAGACCTAGGACCATAGCCACCTGGCAAGAAATGACAAGAGAATTTTTAAAGAAATTCTTTCCAACACATAAAACAAACACACTTAGAAGAAATATCATGAACTTCGCACAAAAAGATGGAGAAACATTTTTTCAGTGTTGGGAAAGATTTAAGGACCTTCTGCTTGCTTGCCCACATCATGGATATGAAATTTGGAGGGTCATTAGTTTCTTTTATGATGGTTTGTCCTCAAATATGAGACAATTTGTAGAAATGATGTGTAATGGTGAATTCATGAGTAAGGAACCAAATGAAGCCTGGGATTATTTTGATCTTTTAGCAGAAAATGCACAAGCTTGGGATACAACAGATAAAAATGAAAAATCTAAAATGGCACCTAATGCAAAAGGAGGAATATATCTTATTAAAGATGATAATGATGTCAATGTAAAAATTGCTAATCTGACTAGGAAGGTTGAAGCCATGGAATTAAGCAAAGCCAATATAGGAAAAGCACAAACTATTGTTGAAAGTATATGTGGAATTTGCGAGAGTAATGCACATGTGACCAAGGATTGTCCTACAATCCCTGCTTTTCAAGAAGTGTTGCATGATCAAGCAAATTTCACCAATACTTATAAAAGACCATTTCCAGAAACATATAATCCTAATTGGCGAAACCATCCTAACTTTAGCTGGAGACATGGACCCACTACCAATGAATCTCATGGAAATTCTGTTCCTACTCCTTATGTGCCACCACATAGGAAATCCCTTGAAGATACTTTGCAAACCTTCATGCAAGGGCAGACCCAGATAAATCAGAATACCATGCAGTCACTTCAAGAACTTAAAAATTCTGTAGGTAGAATTGAGGCTCAACTCAATGTTAGGGAAAAAGGGACATTTCCAGCCCAATCTCAATCTAACCCAAAGGGTCAACATGAGGTCCATGAAGCAAGTTCATCCCAACCTAAATTTGAGCAAGTTAAGTCTGTCACAACCCTTCGTAGTGGAAAAATAATTAACAAAGAAATTCCGACAAAAGATGGCAAACCTGAAAAATCTATTGAAAAGAAGGATGAAGATGATAATGAACAAAATGATTCAATACCCCATCACAAAATAGTTGCTCCATTTCCTCAGCGCTTGCTTGCAGCTAAAAAGGGAATACCTGACCAAGAAATTTTGGATATCTTTAAACAAGTAAAGATTAATATTCCTTTATTAGATGCCATTAAGCAGATCCCATCTTATGCCAAATTTTTAAAAGATATTTGTACCATAAAGCGAAAGCTTTATGTACAAAAGAAAGCTTTTCTAACTGAACAGGTGAGTGCTATTCTCAAACACAACACCCTACCTAAGTATAAAGATCCTGGTTGTCCTACCATATCTTGCATCATAGGAAACTTCAGGATACAACGAGCCCTTCTTGATTTAGGTGCAAGTGTTAACTTACTGCCCTATTCAGTTTATGAACAGTTAGGACTTGGTGAATTAAAACCCACCAAGGTTACTCTCCAACTTGCCGATCGATCTATAAAGATACCAAGAGGAGTAGTCGAGGATGTACTTGTCCAAATTGATAAATTCTATTTTCCAGTCGACTTCATAGTATTAGATACCCAGCCTGTCATGAATTGTACCACTCCAATACCTGTCATTCTAGGCCGCCCATTTCTAGCTACTTCCAATGCTTTAATTAACTGTCGAAATGGAATAATGAAAATGTCATTCGGGAATATGACTATAGATTTTAATATATTTAACATTTGTAAACAACCCGATAATGATAACGAAAATGATGAAATTCATGGAGTTAATCTGATCGACTCCGTTGTAGAAGATGCTCTTGTCCCATCTCTTTCTTCTGATCCTTTAGAAACATGCCTAACTCATTTCGGAAATACAGATATCAATCAAAACTTTAGAGAAATCAGTGCTATATTAGATTCAGCTCCTTTGTTGGATACAGATAGGTGGAAATCTCGTTTTGAAGAATTGCCCACACGCAACAATAGTCCTCTACCATCTAGTGTTCAAGCACCTAAACTTGAGCTAAAGCCTTTGCCATCTGAGCTCAAGTACGCATACCTTGGTCAAGAAGAGACTTTTCCTGTGATCATATCATCCCAACTCGAACAAAATCAGGAATTAAAATTGTTAGAAATTCTCAAGGAACATAAGGGAGCAATAGGGTGGACAATTGCTGATATCAAGGGAATTAGTCCCTCAATTTGCACTCATAGAATCCACTTAGAAGCTGATGCCAAACCTTCTCGTCAACCTCAATGTCGATTAAACCCAAACATGAAGGATGTGGTTAGAGCAGAAGTTCTGAAACTTCTGGATGCGGGTATGATCTACCCAATTTCAGATAGTAAATGGGTAAGTCCAACCCAAGTGGTCCCGAAAAAATCTGGTGTTACTGTAGTCAAAAATGCCAACAATGAATTACTTCCAACTAGGGTCCCCACTAGTTGGCGTGTATGCATTGACTATAGGAAACTTAATTCTGTTACTAGGAAGGATCATTTTTCTCTACCTTTTATTGATCAAATTTTAGAAAGGTTAGCAGGTCATAAATATTATTGCTTTCTAGATGGCTATTCAGGTTACAACCAAATTGCAATTGATCCTGAAGATCAGGAAAAGACCACTTTTACATGTCCTTTTGGCACATTTGCTTACAAGAGAATGCCTTTTGGATTATGTAATGCTCCTGCAACCTTCCAAAGATGCATGCTCGGTATTTTCTCTGACATGGTTGAGCGTTTTTTGGAAGTCTTCATGGATGATTTCTCTGTTTTCGGCTCCTCTTTTGAAAACTGTATAGACCATTTAAAGCTAGTCTTAATTCGGTGTGAGGAGAAGAATCTAATCTTAAACTGGGAAAAGTGCCATTTCATGGTAACTAGGGGAATTGTTCTCGGGCATGTCATTTCATCTGAAGAAATTGAAGTAGACAAGGCTAAAATTGACTTAATTGCTAACTTACCCAACCCAAAAACTATCAAAGATATACGCTCATTTTTGGGTCATGCAGGATTTTATAGGAGATTCATTAAAGATTTTAGCTCAATATCTAAACCCTTATGTAATCTCCTTCAAAAGGAAACCCAATTTGTGTGGTCTGAAGAATGTCAAAAAGCTTTGGATAAACTTAAAAGCTTGCTCTGCTCCCATCATGCAACCACCTGACTGGTCGCTTCCTTTTGAAATTATGTGTGATGCTAGTGAATATGCAGTTGGGGTAGTTCTAGGGCAAAGAAAAGAAAGAAAGCCTTATGTTATTTACTATGCAAGTAAGACTTTAAATAGTGCACAAAAGAATTACACCACTACAGAAAAGGAACTACTTGCCGTAGTATTTGCACTAGACAAATTTAGGTCTTACTTGATTGGATCCAAAATCATTATCTACACTGACCACGCTGCCCTTAAGTACCTTCTTTCAAAAAAGGATGCTAAGGCGCGTTTGCTTAGGTGGATCCTTCTGCTCCAAGAATTTTTTCTAGAAATAAGAGATAAAAAGGGGGTAGAGAATGTAGTAGCTGATCACTTGTCCCGTCTGACTCTTTCAGATTCCTTAGACAATTCACCCATAAAAGACACTTTCCCTGATGAGCAACTGTTTGAGATCACATCTTCACCCTGGTTTGCAGACATTGCAAATTTTTTAGTCACAGGTGAACTACCAAGTCATTGGAATAAACAAGACAAAAGAAAATTTTTGACTGAAATAAAAATTTTTTTTTGGGATGATCCTTATCTTTTCAAATACTGCCCAGATCAAATTATTAGGAGATGTGTACCTAATGACGAATTTATTAGTGTCATTTCCTTTTGTCATTCTGAAGCTTGCGGTGGTCATTTCTCTGCTAAGAAAACGGCTGCAAAAATTTTACAGTGCGGTTTCTATTGGCCCACCTTGTTTAAAGATTCCCATAACTTTTGCAAAGCTTGCGAGCGTTGTCAAAAGTTAGGTGGGATAACTCGTAGGAATATGATGCCTCTTAACCCAATTTTAATTATCGAAATATTTGATTGTTGGGGAATAGATTTTATGGGTCCATTTCCTCCTTCATTCGGAAATTTGTACATCTTAGTAGCTGTAGATTATGTCTCCAAATGGATTGAGGCAATTCCTTGCAAACATAATGACCACAAAACTGTTTTAAAATTTTTAAAAGAAAATATTCTTTCCAGATTTGGAACGCCTCGAGCCATCATCAGTGATGGGGGTTCACACTTCTGTAATAAGCCTTTTGAGGCTTTAATGCGAAAATATGGGATCACCCATAAAGTCGCCACCCCTTATCATCCACAAACAAGTGGACAAGTTGAAGTCTCCAATCGATCAATTAAGAATATTTTGGAAAAAATGGTTAACCCAAATCGCAAAGACTGCTCTTTGCGTCTAACTGATGCACTTTGGGCTTATCGTACTGCTTTTAAAAGTCCAATTGATATGTCTCCGTACCGTCTTATTTTTGGTAAACCGTGTCACTTGCCTGTGGAATTGGAGCATAGAGCCTACTGGGCTATTAAGAGATTTAATTTTGATATAGATAAGGCTAGTTCACTACGCAAACTTCAACTTAATGAACTAGAGGAAATCAGGAATGAAGCATATGAGAATGCTCGAATTTATAAGAATAAAATGAAAGTCTTTCATGATAGAAATATTATGAGAAAAACATTTGAGCCTTCCCAGAAAGTTCTATTGTATAATTCAAGACTTCATTTATTTCCAGAAAAATTGAGATCTAGGTGGACTGGTCCATTTATAGTTAAAACTGTTTATCCGTATGGAACCGATGAGATAGAGAATCCAAAGAGCATATTTTTAAAGTAAATGGCCAACGTTTGAAGTTATTTTTGGACAACTTTACCCCAGAAGTTGAATCGACCAATCTGGGAGATCCTGTTTATCAGGATTGATCTCTATATCTGCTAGAGATCCTTTGTTTGTATATAATTTTTCTTTCTTTCATATGACAATTGGTGAGCAACAACAGTGTGCAGTCATTTTATCAGGTAAATTCTAACCTTCAGCCTTATTATCCTTCATACTATCATATTTAATGCATTCATGTTGAAACATTGGGGACAATGTTGAATTTAAGTTGGGGGAGAGATTACTATATTTTTCTATATATCACACCAATTGTCATATATTTCAAAAAAAAAAACTCTCTATTTAAATATATATATATATATATATAAATAAAAAATAATACAAAAATATAATAATAGTAATAATAATAACAAACATATATTTTGTTGCATTTAATTACCACTATATTTTTCAAAGAAATAAACATGTGTAGCTATTAAGGCAAGGAGCATATTATGACTTATTAGAGACCTATTACTAGATCCCCACATAAGTATTCAATGACAATAGGAAGGCCTCAGGAGTTCACTTGTGTTACCTATTTGTTTGTTGACCTTATTCGCAAAAGAAGTACGAGTGTCCTTGTCTTAAAGTCCATGATTTGGTTTTCACATAAAGATAGAGTTTGAAATTTCCGGCTAGATCACCTGGGTGCCTTATGTTCTGACCTTGGTTGACCTATAGTCACAATACAGTCACGTTACATAAAAAAAAAAGAAAAAAAAAAGAGAGAAATAATACAGTTTGTCTTCACTGAGTAACCGGCCTCTTGCCTACAAAGCAGCGAGTGTTCGCGTAAAAAGGTGAAAATGACTGAAATAAGTGACTAGTCTGGCCTCGTGGCGTAGTCTGGTTTGAGTAATTAAGTCCGAGGGGTGTTTCACCTAATGCCTTGAGCTAACTGGATCAAGAGTCATTGACCCAAAGCTCGTTACATGGACCTTACTAGAGCCTAATGGAGTTGGACTGTTGTAGTCACTGTGCGAAAAAAAAAAAAATATTTTAAACATGAGTGGGTTAGTTAAATTAAAACCAAGTGACTTGTGGATGACTGGTTTGACTCTATTGTTTTAGAACTCTGTGTACCTGGGATGTCTAGTTGGGATTGATAGCTTCATTTTTTATATGCGAACCATTCTGGATAAATAACATGTGATATTCGGAAAATTTAGTAGGTCGGGAGCTAACAAATGGTAGTTAACACTTGTGAATTTGAGTAGTGCACCTAGAACTCAAGGGGTACCCAATTGTGGTGGAGGTATAGGTATTCTGAAACGTGACATTTACATTTGCCTTAAGGGTTGCTATGTCTTAGAGTATCTTTTAAAATGATGTTTGTGGGTATCATCACTGCAAACCCTCACAACAACACTCGTCCACTAGGGTAACCTAGGGGTTTAACGGCTTGTTGCACGTGCTAAGTGCAATCGTAATGCTCTACGAAAGTGAGTATTTATTTTAATTCATGCATATTGATATATAAAAATGAACAATACTTTTGCACTCTCATTTTATCATTTTCACACTAAATTGCTAGAGACTAGCAATAAGCTAGTTGGGGGGTGTGATGAGAGCACAAAAAGTACAATTTTCATACCATTTTAATTAGCATTATAGCTAATCATTATTGATAAAATTGATTAATTAATATTTTTTTTTTATGTTTGAATGCAAGTAATCCAAGAAACCCAATAACATTGGGTTTGAGCCCAATGGCCAGCAGCCATCGGAGGAGAAGAGTCCCAAGCCGAGTCTTTTTAATTTCCCAACGTCAACATCTGGAGCTTCCCAAACGTCTGCAACGTCCCAGCATTCATCTTCCAAACGGATCATTCCACCCCGTGGCTCATCAATTCTCAAATTTCTGCAACGTTCCCAGCTGAAGAGTCTCAAGCGATTCAACTTCATCCCGCATCTCAAGAACATGCTATAAGAGGAGCAGCAGCCGACGGAAAGAAGAGGAGGAGGGGGGGGGATTCATTCCTACACGGGAGAAGAAGAGGAGGAGGATCTATCGGCATTATTCCCAGCCGGACGAAACAAACCAGCTAGCCGGACGGATCCATCCAAGTTCGAGCGAGAGAGGGAGGAAGGAGGAAGAGGCCACGGGAGGATCTACCAGCAAAGCTCCCTCTTCCGATCTTTCCTCTTAGCCGTGCGACGAAGGAGGAGAGGCCACGGGAGAAGATTCAAGGAAAACAGAGTGCTCTGTTTCCTTGATAGAAGAAAGATAAAAAAAGGGGTTTATGTTTATTTTATTTATTCTATGCTAACCCCTTTTATAAAATGTTCCCATTTCATATGAGTAGCTAAATCTCCTCTAGCTAAGGCTAGGGAAAAGCCTAGTATTTTCTTCATGTATTTCATTTAATCATCAATGGGATTTTAATGTTTTTGATTTAATTTATGGTGCAGGAAATTTATAGAAATTATTTCAAACTTATATATTTTCTTTGATTTGTTATTTTTCCCGGGTATAACAGATGCTTAGAAATCCCTGTAGTTTAAAATAGAATTACTGTAATGCTGCCCATAAAACTAAATCTATTTAACTGAGATAATAGATGATTTTAGGAAAAACATGATGAAGTGCTAGGCTGAATCCTGATGCCTTAGTTATATTTTGTCAATCCGAATATTATTTAGCCTTTAGTTTTTTGTTCACTATCAAATCCCTGTGGATTCGATCTCGGACTCACCGAGAATATTACTTTGCTACACCCTATACTTGGGGTATCCTACGTTTAATTTTCCTTTTTAAAAGAGCAAGATTAAAATCGTAGCACCCTACAACCTCCAATTTCACCTAGGCTTGGGACGCCTTTCCCTTGTTCCAAGTCCCTTGACTGGAACAAGCACAATAATGAAAAGTTTTACAAGGATTCAAAAGCTCTTAAGAAGCAAATAAAACAGTGAGAAATAATAAAACCCAGAAGAACCCTTTTAGCCGTTGGAAGCATGGGAAGTGGTGGTTCTTCCGATGTGGATTGCGTTGGCTTGAATGTGAGCTTTGAATGCCGAGCGGGAGAGAGTAGTTGAGCACGAAATCAGCTGGACAGCTTGAAGGCACTTGATTTCTTCACTTGAATGCACTAACTCCCTTGAACCTCTTTTTCTTTCTTCTCTCTTGAATGATCTTATGTTAGGTTGGTGAGAAGTTGTTGGAAGGCACTTAAGAGCTCCCTTTTATAGCCCAAAAAGCAAATATAGCCGTTAGACACAAAGAAAGAAATATTTGAAATTCAAACAAACCTGCAAAAAGGTGTCAGTCGCGTCCCAGGCGCTCCGGAGACGTCTCCGCTTCAACGCGAGACGTCTCGGCTGTAAGATTTTTCTTTTGACGTTGTTTGGGGTCGACTCGGCGCTTTACGGGGATGACTCTGATGATGAACCGTTTGAATGCTTGTTTTTCTGTTTTTCTGAGAGGGTCGCCTCGGCACTTTACGGGGACGTCTCGGGATGTTTGCACTTTTTGCATGGGGACGACTCCGCTGCCTCAGGGACGACTCCGCTGTTTTATCTTCGAAAAACAAGTCCTCTGGAATTCTCTGAGAGAGTCGACTCCGCTTTTTCAGGGGACGTCTCCACTGCCTTATCATCGAAAAAGACATCCTCTGGAATACCCTGAGAGAGTCGACTCCACTACCTCGGGGACGACTCCAGAAGTCTGCTTTTTACTCGCAGGGACGACTCCGCGTCCTGTGGAGACGACTCGCGCGCATCCCTTGAAATCGGCCTTTCTGCCGCCTCTAAGAGAGTCGACTCCGCCTCTGAGAGAGTCGACTCCGACCCTGCGAGACGCCTCGCCAGGTGCCGGGGACGTCTCCAGACGTGCCAGTTCTTTCTGTTTGTGCCAGAGACGTCTCTGAGACAACCCGGAGACGTCTCGGCTGTCCCTAATCTATTTTCTTCAACTAAAAAATTCTTCAATAAATCCTTAAAAATTATGGAAACTTGCCTAGACATTTCTTAACAATATTATTAATTAATCACCTAAAATTCTCAAATAAATTGTTAAGATAAATGAAATTATACTCTAGTGTTTTGTATTCATCAAAATCCATTAGGAGGTCAACAATCTCCCCCTTTTTGATGATGACAAAACACTGAGTATATGCAAAATTCGAAATTTAAACATATACACAGTATTTGATCAGATGTACAAGTATAATGTTTTGATTTGAGCTAGATACAGTGTGCATAATTCAAAATAGTCAACTTTCAGTTCTATCCTTATGCATAAGATTGATCTTAATAGCTCTTAAGCAATTTTAGTATATCAACTGAATTTGAATCAAGTTAAAATTTAAATTAATGAAATATTGATGCTAAAGACAATTGAAGGCTAAGTTCTTTTTGACTCCCCCTTTCTTTTCCAGAAGGGCAATTATCTTAAAGCCAATATTCTTCAATTTTATCTTTTTCTAATTCAATTTTTAAGTATGAGTGTAAATTTTGTATTCCATATTTAGGTTCTACTCCATATACTCCATATATATATATCTACTCAATACACTCCATAAATTTTGCATTCCAATATATCCAATATCCATATTGGTTCTACTCCATATACTCCATATATATATATCTACTCAATACACTCCATAAATTTTGCATTCCAATATATCCAATATCCATATTGATTCTACTCTCCCTTTTTGTCATCAACAATGAAGGGGACAAATTATCCTTAGGTACTTAAAACTCAATTCCTAGTAGAATTCAGCATATTACCATGAACCACTCAAGGATATTCAAGTTATTTTTATTAAAGAATTCAGCATTCATTTCACTCCTCCTTTGTTTTGGAATTCATTTCAGACTCCTCTTTTTGTTTAAAATAGTTATCACAAGATGTGCTCCCCCTGTTTTATATGCATTGATAAATTGTGTCAAATTTGAACACTTAAGGTATGTTATGAGATTTTTATGGCACAACACAGAATCACATACATAAGGTTTGATTCCACAGGATTTGAAACAAACACAAGATTTCAAAAGAAATTGTATGTCATTCATATGTCATTGCAATCATTTGAAGGCATTACAAGGTTAAAAAAAAAGAGGAAATCATTACAAGTATTGATTCCTAATACAAAAGAAGTGTCAAAATGAGCCTAGGGTTTTACAAAAATAAATAAACTCTAGATGTCTACAAAATGTCCCTCATCGGCGACGTTGCTCATAAGCCCTAGCAGCTGCATCTATAAATGCATTAATTGAATCTAGCAGTGTTCTGAACTGATCTCCCTGAGACTGATGGAAGGCTGCCACTAGTGCTTCAAATTCAATGCTTGCCCTTTCAATTCTTCCTCTAAGTTGGGCAACCACAGTGCCCACATTGCCTCCAGGGCTTGTCAATTCTTGAAGGCTTTTTGATATGCTCTTCAAGTCATCCTGTAGCTCAATTGATCTGAAGGATTGGGTGGCACTCACATGAACTAGTTCTGTCGCTGTAGCTTCTATCTGAGCTCTAATTTCCTTCAACTCTTGTAGAAGCACTTAATGTGAGGTTCTGATGGGAGCCAACTCAGCAGAAATCATCGATCTCATCTCCTCCCTCATCTGCTGGCATATTACAGATGCTAAAGTGCGCATCTGTTCTTCTGATAGGGAGAAGGGCCCACTGACTGGAGGAGGAGGAGGCACAGATGTGGAAGGTCCAGCTGAGCTGGAGGGTACATCAGGGAAGGCCATGTGGCTATGTGGAGGAGAGTGGTGGTCAGGCTCCTGATGTGGGATCTCGGGCTCTAAGGTTTGAGATTTTCTTTTTGGTACCTTGACCCAAGACCCATCTACCTTGTGAAACTCCATTCTACGCATTGTGCTTTCATTATAGTAGTCGGTGTTTCTCAAGGGTTTTGCAGGCTCATTTTCTGGAGTTTAAACCTTGAAATGTTTGAATACTAGGGTAAAGATCATCCCATAGGGTATGCTAAACCTAGAATACCTATGACATATAGAAATGTAGTTCAGCATAAGTCTAGGGAGATTTAGGGGAATCCCTAGTAGGATGTGGTGCATGATGACTAAATCTCGCTCCGAAACAAAATCGAAGTGACCGGTTTTTGGAAACAAGACCCGGTTGACAATACTCAAAAGTAGTCTCATCTCGGCATTTAGGTCTTGTGAGTTAACCACATCAAGAGGGCCGCAGTCCTCTCGTCCTAAAACTAGGTTTAGGGCTATTTTCCTTTGGGGATGTGAGGTCGGAGCCTCACCGTCTTTAGGGATTTGTAATACACTAGATAGGGTATCCTCATTGATCTCTATCAATGTCCCTCGGACATAGGCAGTGTACCCCGAGTCCCCTAAGGCCATATTACTAAACATCTCTCTAACTAGACCGGGGTAGGTTGATGTGTTGAGAGTACAAAGATATTCCCAACCTTGGGCACGGAGTCTCTCTCCAATAGAGAACCCCTCACTCTCTAAAAAATAGAAATCTATAAACCTACCCGTGGTTACTGTGCGATTCGCACAGGAAATGGTCGTGGTTGGCGGAGCAACCGGAGGAGACGGTGCGGAAGGTTCTTCCCTCCGTTCCTCGGCGTCGGTCGCTACCCTAGGACGCCTCCCACTTGTTCTCCTAGCTCTTTTAGGTGCCATGGCTCGGAAATCCTAGGGAAATGGGGAGTTTTGGTTCGGTTTGAGGTGGAGAGAAAAATGGAGGCTAGGGTTTTGTATTTTGTTGGGGACGAAAGAGATAGCTCGGGTCAGCTCGAGCTGTTTCAACCTATTTTAAAAACCCTCGTTTGGTCCCCGAGACGTCTCCGCGACTAACGCGAGACGTCTCGCCGGGGGGACGTCTCTCCGATTTGCCAGAGACGTCTCCGGCACTGAAAAATTTCAGACTGAATTCTATCTTTTTCCAATTTATTTTATTTAACCACACTAATCAACATGATTTCTTTTGGTGAATATAGAGTGAGTTTGTTTGTGATCCTTCCCTTTAATAATATACCCTATAAAAGTTTGATAATAATTTTTTGAATTATTAATATTGAAATGAGGAATGTTTGACCAAATTTCGAATACCTATGAAATAGGTGTTGCCCAAGGTGACAAGCCAAGAGGGGGGGGGGGTGAATTGGTTTCTTCTAAATTTTGGTGCTTTAAACGTTTTCTTAATTAAGTGCGGTGGATGCTTTCTTAAACTATTTGAATGATTTAAACTAGTGCAAAGATAGAAGATGATGCAAGAATAAACGTAAGCACAAGCATAACACAAACACAACAATATATAGTGGTTCGGTGCTCTCCTTAGCACCTACGTCCACTCCCCAAGCGTCCCCTTGGGAATTCACTATAATCCCGCGGATTACAGTTGGATTGTTTTCCGGGCTCACAATCCAAAAATCTTTACACTTTGGTTTTCCGGGTTCACCAAAAACCTATGTTGGTTTTACGGATCACCAACGAACCTATACAATTGGTTTTACGGGTTCACCAATCAACCTATGTTGGTTTTACGGGCTCACCAACGAACCTTTGTTGGTTTTACGGGCTCACCAACGAACCTTTACAATTGGTTTTCCGGGTTCACCAATCAACCTATTCCGTTGGTTTTGCGGGCTAACCAACCAACCTTTACAAAGTATTTAACAAATGAAAAGAAAAGATTCAAACTCCTAAATGAGCATATGAAACAATATAAGCTACAAAGAAGAGTTAGAAAGTATTTATCGCTTTGAAGTGGCTTTGCTCTTCTTTGTCAAGGATGCTTCACTCTTCAAGGGAGGATGGAGCTCTTGATGCCTCTTTGAATATGCTCAATCCCTTTCTTTGATTCTTGAATGAAGCACTTGGATGAAGCTTGCCTTGCTAGGGTTCTCTCTTGAATGCACTTAATGTATTTTTCCAAAAGCTTGCTTCCTCTGATGAATACTTCCTCTTAAATACTTCTCCAACCTCCAAATAGTCCTTTCTGACCGTTGGATTGAAGAAACTAGCCGTTTATAGCCGTTGGGAGTCCAAAAAGCATTTCTGCACAACTAGCCGTTATGTTCAGCCCGTGTTTGGGTCGGCTCAACCTGTCCTTGGGTCGACCCAACCTTCACTTGGGTCGACTCAAACATTCCTTGGGTCGACCCTCTCAGAAAACACAGAAACTTGAAATTCAGCCTTCCTTTCCCTTGGGTCAGCCCAAACTTTTCTTTGGGTCGACCCAACCTTGGGTCAGCTCAAACTTTTCTTGGGTCGACTCAACCTTGGGTCAGCTCAAACTTTTCTTGGGTCGACCCAACTTTCAGAAAATTCAGAATCTTGAATTTCAGCCTTTCTTCACTTGGGTCGACTCAACCTTTCTTTGGGTCGACTCAAGGTTTACTTGGGTCGACTCAACTTCTTCTTGGGTCGACCCTCTCAGTAAATCCAGAGAACCATTTTTTGAGTTGTTTGAGGATCTTGATGTTTGGGTCGACTCATGCTTTCCTTGGGTCGACCCAACTCACTGTTCATCTGTGCCATTTTTGCAGAAGTGTGCCAAATGATTTCTTGATGTGCCGGGGTCGACCTAATCATCCTTTGGGTCGACTCAATCCACACTTTGCTGCATCTCAAGGTTAGATTCATTCATATAAACAATGAAATGTATCTATATCAATTTATACAAATATACTGAGAGTAATGAACTTATAAATGAAGTATCGATTTAACTTATAACATACTCTTGTTAAATGCTTGTTAATCATCAAAATAACACTATCATTCTCAATCTCCCCCTTTTTGATGATTACAAAATAAAGAGTATGAGCCTATTGATACTTATCTTAAAATCAGTTTTTGAAAAGGGCTTAACTTGCTGAATTTCAGCTTTTCATATATAAGAGTGAAGTCTCCCCCTATATCATTTAAATGTTGCCAATTTGACTTTTTGAGTTACTCCCCCTTTCATTTATAATTCATTAAAGATGAAACTCCAAAAATTTGAGATAAAACATGAGTTTCAGATTATGTATCGAGGTGTGAAAGGTGCGTGCCAAATTCTGAAATTATGTGTGCCAAATTCTGAAATTTGATATAAATTTTTGAGTTGATCATTTTCATTGTTGCAAATTGCTCCCCCTTGGATGTATATGCTTTCCTATATGATTTTCAATTTGTTTTACAAATTATTTCTCTTTCTTTCTTTACTTCTCCTCTTATTACTCTTTTTTACTTCTCCCCCTTTTTGTTATTCTATTTACTCTAAAGATATCTTTACTTCTCCCCTAAAGATATCTTTACTTCTCCCCTAATACTCTTTCCTTACTTCTCCCCCTTTTTGTTATCATCAAAAAGATACATGGGAAAAGATGCAAAAAAAAAAAAAATAACAAACTTCAAACTTCATTGATCAAAATAAGAACATTTTCATACATTAATGCCCAAAATAAAGATAAGTACAATGTTCCTCAATCAAGATTTAAAGATGCACGATAACCACCAAATACATATGAGAACTAGATACATATCCTAGTCTCTAAACAAGATCGTGAGACTTTCTCGGATCGCTTGGCTACGGCTCTCTCGGGTCCCATTTCTCCAAGATCTTGAAGTAATCTTCTGTTTGGAGATGATTGGAGAAGATTTGAGAGTGGGAAATAGAGTTTTCGGAAGAGGACAAAGGGTAAACAGTGCCCTAGATAGCTCACGGGTCCCCCTTTTAACAGTGGGGTCCCGACGTTGGGTCGACTCAAGACTTTTCTTGGGTCGACTCAACGTTGGGTCGACCCTATTCTGGGTTGGGTCGACCCAAGTGCAGAATTTTTCTTTTCTCTTCCTTTTTGCTTCTAAAATTTTTTTTTTTTTTTTTTGCTTCCAATCCTTATAAATTCTTTCTGGGACAATGATACATGAGTAAGGAATCTATAGATTACAAGTTTGACTCATGTTTCATAGGTTTTTAGAAATGGGAGGAATGTATCATGAGACTGCTTGCTTCCTTTTATATCTCTTCAATAAAACGGATCACATATGCCTAATTTCCTCCTTAGCGTGCAGAATCTATCTTCACTCAAGGGTTTTGTGAATATGTCGGCTAATTGTTTTTCAGTGCATATATGCTCATATGTTTCCATTTTGCACATGATCCCTAATAAAATGATATCTTATTTCTATGTGTTTGGCTTTAGGAATGAGATATTTAGAATGTAAGCCAGAAGTGATCTCTAAATGTAGATTCCAAAGATAGTTTTGAAATCAAGTGTAGATGGAATCTTTTTCAAGTTATTTCAAGGAGTATCAAGAATAATATTCAAGGAAAGGCACGGATGAAAATCCAACATTTTTTTTTTAATATATTAAGTATATAGCAAAATGAGAGCAATCTAATTAGTTTTCAGAGTATAGTATAAGATCAAATAAAGATCAAACCTTATATACTTGAAAAACATAAGATTATGTTGAATCCTTAATTCTTAATGACTTTAAAGTTCTTTCATGATAAAAAAGTATTGGGGCATAGATACCAAAACATGAATCTATGCAGTGTAGGATACATAAAATTCAAGGCTTTGAAAGTTCTTTTAGAGCTCTCTTAAGGACTTTCTTTTACTCCTTTAAAGATCATAACATCAAAATCAATTAAAATGAATTGGCTCAGGATTGAAACACTAAGGTGCAAGCCAATAAGAACTCATAAGTAGATTGCAAGATAAATTTTCGATACTAAGACAGACGGAATCCTTGTCAATTAATTTTCAGAAATAAATGATTTACCGATGAATACAGATGGAAATCCAACTTTCAAAAGATATTCAATGAAGCACAAAGTTTAATACCACTTTACATTTAGTATTCTTTGTCTCATCTTTAGATGCGAATTTATACGATTAAGTTCTATATGATCTCTCCCTCTGAAATTTTCTTTCTCTTAATCTTTGAGAAAATGTACTGAAATATTAATCAGAAAATGATTCATTTAAAGCTCAAATTCTTTCAAAAGCATTTACATTTTCTTTCTTTTAAGAATCGTTTGAGTGAGCTGAAATATTTCTAGACTTAAGATCATTCACTCTTTTAATAATATATATATACATATATATTTTGATGGAAGTCTTTAATACTGTAGGAGAGAAAAAATATATAGATGATCATTGAAGTATATATATTTATAGAACTCAATTTCTTAATCAAGGTTTTTCAGCAATGTATATATGAAGCACAATAAATCTTTTCAATATCAAAAAAAAATATTTGTTTTGCAATCAAGATCATCGAAAGACACATCATTCAGACCAATATTAGTAAGAAATGATATGTTTCAGATGCGTATCGGGGCAAGCAATCAACGCATCAGAATTATTCTATTTTTCTTAAGCTGTAGTTTTATCTAGAAATTCATATTGAGTTTAAGCTTTTATACAAAATCAGATTCTGAATTTTATAAAGATTCTCAAGGAGACTTTCAAGGTTGTAATTTGAGATATGTATCTTCTCATTTGTTGCTCATCTTAAACTATTAAGATTGAAAACACATATTTCAAACATATAAGAGCATATTCAGAATATTTGTATTTATGTTGAGTTTTGGTATGAATTATATACCAAAGTTAGGCAAGTTGAAGGATAAAACAAAATCAATTCATTTTGCCTAAATAGAGATATCCTTCTCTTCTCCTTTTTACAAGTTTATTCAACTTTCAGATTTTAAAGATGATTGGAGTATTACAAAATATTGAGAACCCATAATTCAAGACATCATGCCATATGCAAAATATATTATGTGTTAAGTTATGCATTAAAATATTAAGAGCAAGCATGTCAATGATCAAAATCAATTCTTTTCAAATAAACTCCTCCTATTTAAATATAATCTTGCACTGATTTCATCCTTAAAGTGTGTTTTCAAGTGATTAAAAATTTGACTTGATTCTTCTTATATACTTCCATTTTTACCTTCTTATGCTCTATACTCTATTTGCTCCCTATCTGGTGGAGTTGGAAGGGGCACGAGGTACTACCACTAGCCTCCCTCTTGTGCCGTCCGTAATATACCCTACACCGAATAGTTGGGTCAAATAGTGCTGGGTACTACCACTAGCCTCCCCATTGGCACCATCCCTATGATGAGCAATATAGAAATGTTAAAATGTTCACTTCAAACTCTCCCTGGTTAAGTGTAATTAATTACGGATTTTATCCCTTTCACTAGTCTCACAAATGGGCCGAATTTATTATGCTTGTTTTGCTTTTCCTTAAGATTGAAGTATTTGCCTTTACTTAGATTTTACTTCTCTTGAATAATATCCATTTTCTTTTCTTTATCTCTCTCTCTTTTTGTTATTCTCAAGTAATTTACATGAAAGAGCAGAATAAAGAAATAATCTTATATGCTGCATATAAATGAATATCATGCAAACATCATTTTCATTATGCCCAATGATTCATAGCTTATCACAAGTTATTTTGAATTAGAGATTTGAGGCATAAACTTGTGTATTTCATGGTTATGCATTATATAAAAAAATAAACTTCAATTTAATCACACCATGAAACAATCATCACTAGCATGAGAATGAAGCATGATATCAAGATGATCAGCAATTAAAGGTTTAATCATGTTACCATATAATTTCAAACTATTGATTTTGCTCAACTAACTTACAAGAGAAGAGTTTAGATTACCAGTGCATTTAGCATTCTTCAAGCCAAATACCTTTTAGATTCTTTATACCCTTGGCTGAAGAAAATCTCTCTTTTTTTTTGTTTGCAAGGGAATGTTTATTGTATCTTTCATCGAGGTGTCCTTCAAGTTGAAATTTCTTGCTCATAAATCCTGTATCATTAATAAAATCTTTTTCTTTCTTGAAGGAAAGTCATTAGTTTCTTCAAGATACAAAATATTCATACAATATATTTCTTAGCTAGATGACTCAACATAAGATATGACAATAATTGAATATTAAGTCACTTTACTTAAGAGATTGTCTAAATATAAGCAAGCACAAGTCACTTGAACTAAAGAGATAACTTCATTAAGTAAAATGGTTCAAGGACAAGCATGTGAGGCAATAGAAGGATTCATCAAGGTCAAAATTTTTTTTTTTATTTTCAGAATTAATTTAGCTTAGATTCTATTTGCTTAAGATAATTATCAATAAGATATACAAGTTGAGTTTTAATCAAATTATCTTAAACAATTGTTTCTATCAAAATTCAGATTTTTTACATAGAATCAAAGTGATAAACTATATTCTCAATAAAAGATCTAGTTTTAATAAGAATAATATAAATTGATCTTTCTACAACTAGTATCTTTTCATTGAATATTCTATATGCATTGCTTAAAGAGTAATATCCAAAGAAATACTTGTTTTATCAGATTTGGCATATATTTCATTCTTGAGAACATAATATGTATAACTGAAAAACATGAAGGTATGCAACATTTGATTTTCTGTTTTTCATGAGTTCACATGGGGTTTTCTTTAAAAATAGATTTAATAGAAACCTTATAATATGACAAGCTGTGATGATAGTATTAATCAACTACAATCACAAAGCATTGTCCTTACACAACAAAGGTTCTATTTTTATATTTTTATAACCCCTATATGCAATAGTGTTCTTGGTGCAAGCACAATTGTATTCAATACCATTTTCTGTACAAAACTTATCAACAAATTGGTTTTCAAAGCTGTGCCATGAATTTTCACAGTTTGCAAACCTTTTTTATTTGAAACCTTTTGTAAGTTTGTGCCAAAGCAGAAAATATTTCAATTTAAGTGCCAAGAATAAAACCAACATTAGCTTTGAGAAATCATCCATAATTACAAAATTAGAGAGCTTATCTCCTAGGTTCACAATCCTAGAGATCCAAATAAGTTCTTATGGAGAATTTCCAACGGCTAAAAGGTGGAAACAATGTTTTCAAATTTAGAAATGATTCTAGTTTATTTTTCTAGATGACATACATAGCAAACTTTGACCTTGCAAAAATTAATCTAAGTGAACCAATGACAAGATCTTTTGAGATTAAGTCCATACTAGTATGAGTTGATTTTATATGCCAAAACTAGACTCTTTAATCTTGGTATTCTTAATACATATATTTAAAAAAAAAGATATACCAAGTAGACATTCTTATGTTTATGATCAATAAAGGATAATGCCATGGATAAGAACTCTCAATCAAGCATATAGATAATTCAAAGAGTTATTCTAAGAGTATTGATTAAGCAAATTATCCATCAATAACTGAAGCATAATATAGGAAGATGGAGTGATTTGGATATATTTTCATTTCATACCAAAAGTATCACCTATATCACAGAAATGATTAATACTAGCTACAATTTCAATATGAGAGGATGCAAGGATTACTAATTTCATTATTTCTTCCATTTTGGTCACTCTTCTTAATTATATTTTAAGTTCTATTCTTTAACACGTGTCTAGAACACCCAATTTCTAAATTAGCATCTTTTGTTGGAGCCTTGAGTGCTAGACACACCTACAGAAAATATTCAGATTTTCAACTTAGGAACCCAAGCTCTTTTGGGTCCTTGTAGGTTAGCTATTATTGTTCCTTTTGGAACCCATATTTTCTTAATGGCTATTTTGTCCATAGACTTGCAGATTTTAGGATTATAAGGAATGTATTTCTGCATACTCTTGTTAAATTTAACATCAGTAGTAGATAAACTTACAATTTTCTGTTTTTGCCTATTAGGTTCATCAAATTTGTAATGTATAGATTTAGAAACAACAGAAGAGATTTTGCTTAGCTTTTGTTCCTGTTTATCAACATTATAAGAATCTGTTTTAAAATAATTAGAAACTGTTTTAACAAATATATTCTTGAAAGATTTTTGGGTGTACCAAGGTTGATATCCCAATCCAACTTTATCAAATTCAGCTATTTGATTATTTATCATTAGGTTTAATTTTTCAGAGCTGAAAGTAAATCTTTCAACAACAGGTTTCAATTTGTCAACTTCTTTAGTTAATCTTCTATTATCTTCTGAAAGCAATTCATTATTTTTCTTAAGTTTATCATAGCTTTCAGTGAGAAGTTGGTTTTTCTGATTTAGTTCTTTATTTTTCTCAATTAAGATTTTAGTTTCATTAGTATGTTTCTTAATTAATGTTTCATAATAATTAGACAATTTCAGTTTTTCATTTACTAGGATTTTCTTTTCATTCGTCAGGTTCTTATTTTTACAAATGAGTTTCTTATGTTCTTTCATTAGATCAAGAAATGCATCATGTAACTTATCACGTGTAAAATCATTTTCAATTTTATCATATACTTCATATTCAGAAGAGGAGACACTTTGTGTTTCAATACATACCTCGTCCTTGTGTGCCACAAGACTTAGGTTCTCAATTTCAGCTTGCCTCTCATCTTCTTCAGAGCTAATTTCAGATTCACTAAAAATGTTAGTACTTTCATATTTAGCCTCTAGCATATTCCATATGTCTTTAACAGTTATGCAAGAGGATATACAATTAAACTCATTCTCATCTAATGCACAATATAACAGCTTCATGGCTTTTGAATTTTGTTGAGCCATTTTCTTATCATGATTAGTACTTGTGTGTAGCCCATTGACTATGATACTCCATAAATCGTAGTCATGTGCTTGAATGAAAATGCGCATGCGTGCTTTTCAATATATGTAGTTTATACCATCAAATAGTGGAGGTCTATCAATTAATTGTCCCTCACTCATAGAACATCCCACTTGGGTTGTCATGATCTTTAACTCTTGATTGTGAGATCAATAAGTACTATTAGAGCACCTAGCTCTGATACCACTTGTTGCCCAAGGTGACAAGCCAAGAGGGGGGGTGAATTGGTTTCTTCTAAATTTTGGTGCTTTAAACGTTTTCTTAATTAAGTGCGGTAGATGCTTTCTTAAACTATTTGAATGATTTAAACTAGTGCAAAGATAGAAGATGATGCAAGAATAAACGTAAGCACAAGCATAACACAAACACAACAATATATAGTGGTTCGGTGCTCTCCTTAGCACCTACGTCCACTCCCCAAGCGTCCCCTTGGAAATTCACTATAATCCCGCGGATTACAGTTGGATTGTTTTCCGGGCTCACAATCCAAAAATCTTTACACTTTGGTTTTCCGGGTTCACCAAAAACCTATGTTGGTTCTACGGGATCACCAACGAACCTATACAATTGGTTTTACGGGTTCACCAATCAACCTATGTTGGTTTTACGGGCTCACCAACGAACCTTTGTTGGTTTTACGGGCTCACCAACGAACCTTTACAATTGGTTTTCCGGGTTCACCAATCAACCTATTCCGTTGGTTTTGCGGGCTAACCAACCAACCTTTACAAAGTGTTTAACAAATGAAAAGAAAAGATTCAAACTCCTAAATGAGCATATGAAACAATATAAGCTACAAAGAAGAGTTAGAAATATTTATCGCTTTGAAGTGGCTTTGCTCTTCTTTGTCAAGGATGCTTCACTCTTCAAGGGAGGATGGAGCTCTTGATGCCTCTTTGAATATGCTCAATCCCTTTCTTTGATTCTTGAATGAAGCACTTGGATGAAGCTTGCCTTGCTAGGGTTCTCTCTTGAATGCACTTAATGTATTTTCCCAAAAGCTTGCTTCCTCTAATGAATACTCCCTCTTAAATACTTCTCCAACCTCCAAATAGTCCTTTCTGACCGTTGGATTGAAGAAACTAGCCGTTTATAGCCGTTGGGAGTCCAAAAAGCATTTCTGCAAAACTAGCCGTTATGTTCAGCCCGTGTTTGGGTCGGCTCAACCTGTCCTTGGGTCGACCCAACCTTCACTTGGGTCGACTCAAACATTCCTTGGGTCGACCCTCTCAGAAAACACAGAAACTTGAAATTCAGCCTTCCTTCCCTTGGGTCAGCTCAAACTTTTCTTGGGTCGACTCAACCTTGGGTCAGCTCAAACTTTTCTTGGGTCGACTCAACCTTGGGTCAGCTCAAACTTTTCTTGGGTCGACCCAACTTTCAGAAAATTCAGAATCTTGAATTTCAGCCTTTCTTCACTTGGGTCGACTCAACCTTTCTTTGGGTCGACTCAAGGTTTACTTGGGTCGACTCAACTTCTTCTTGGGTCGACCCTCTCAGTAAATCCAGAGAACCATTTTCTGAGTTGTTTGAGGATCTTGATGTTTGGGTCGACTCATGCTTTCCTTGGGTCGACCCAACTCACTGTTCATCTGTGCCATTTTTGCAGAAGTGTGCCAAATGATTTCTTGATGTGCCGGGGTCGACCTAATCATCCTTTGGGTCGACTCAATCCACACTTTGCTGCATCTCAAGGTTAGATTCATTCATATAAACAATGAAATGTATCTATATCAATTTATACAAATATACTGAGAGTAATGAACTTATAAATGAAGTATCGATTTAACTTACAACATACTCTTGTTAAATGCTTGTTAATCATCAAAATAACACTATCATTCTCACTGACTCTATATGACTTATAGCATGAGTGCTCAATATACCTCCTACTGGTGTCTTAACATATAATTTAGTTTTTATAGGTTCACATAACATTTCATATTATCTAGTAAAGATAGTAGATATAAATGAGTGCATAGCACCGGGATCAAATAAGACATAAGCATAAGTATCAAATATGGGAATGGAACCTGTTACCACTACATTAGAGCCTTGTGCATCTTATCATGTAAGGGCATAAACTTTTCCTTAAGCTTTCAGCTTTTGACTTTCTTTACTTGAATCGGTTTTTCTCATTTTTTTGAGGACAGTCTGCTATTCTATGGCCCTTCTGACCACAACCAAAGTAGGAACTAGTATTTCAATAGCAATCCATATCTTCATGAACTTGGCTACATCTAGAACATTTAGTACTCTCCTTCTGGTGTTTTTTATCATTTACTGGGCCCTTAGCTGAACCCTTATTATTCTTACTACATCCTTGAGATTCACTAGATCTATTCCTTTTTCCTTTTGATTTCTTTCCCTCTTAGCATGAGTGTTGCCCAAGGTGACAAGCCAAGAGGGGGGGGGGTGAATTGGTTTCTCTCAATTTTAACTATCTTACTTATGTTAATTGATGAGTTAGTGGAATTACACAAATTACAATACAAACAACAAGAAGTATAGTGGTTCGGTGCTCTCCTAAGCACCTACGTCCACTCCCCAAGCGACCCCTTGGGAATTCACTATAATTCCGCGGATTACAGTTGGATTGTTTTCCGGGCTCACAATCCAAAAATCTTTACACTTTGGTTTTTCGGGTTCACCAAAAACCTATGTTGGTTTTACGGGCTCACCAACGAACCTATGTTGGTTTTCCGGGCTCACCAACGAACCTTTACAATTGGTTTTACGGGTTCACCAATCAACCTATTCCGTTGGTTTTGCGGGCTAACCAACTAACCTTTACAAGGAGTTTAATAAACAAAGTACGAAGATTTAAGCTCCTAGATGAGCAAATATAATAATATAATCTACAAAGAAGAGTTTAGAGAATAGTTATCGCTTGATGTGACTTCTCTCTTCTTTGTCAAGGATGCTTCACTCTTCAAGGGTGGATGGAGCTCTTAATGACTCTTGGAATCTGCTCAACCACTTTCTTTTGACTCTTGAATGAAGCACTTGGATGAAGAAGATTAGGGCACTTTGTCTTTCTTGTGTACTCTTTGATATTCTTGCAAAAGTGTTATCTCTCTGATGAATAGTGCCACTTTAAATAGTTTCCTTCATCCATTGGACAAGCCCCAATGGTTAGAATTTAAAAACTAGCCGTTACTCACTGTTGGAAGGACAAAAAGTACTTCTGCAGAACTAGCCGTTACGCTTCTGCCCGTGTTTGGATCGGCTCAACCTGTCCTTGGATCGACCCAACTTTCACTTGGGTCGACTCAACCTTTCCTTGGGTCGACCCTCTCAGAACCACAGAAACTTGCAATTCAGCCTTTCTTCACTTGGGTCGACTCAATATTTCTTTGGGTCGACTCAAGGTTCAGTTGGGTCGACTCAACTTCTTCTTGGGTCGACCCTCTCAGGGTTTCCAGAGAATCTTTTCTGTTATCTGTTCTGCCATTGCCTTTGGGTCGACCCTCTCAGGATTTGGGTCGACTCAAGCTTGGGTCGACTCAACTTCATCTTGGGTCGACCCTCTCAGTATTTTCAGAGAACCATTTTCCTGAGTTGTTGAGAAGCTTGAAGTTTGGGTCGACTCATGCTTTCCTTGGGTCGACCCAACTTACTGTTCATCTGTGCCATTTTTGCAGAAGTGTGCCAAATGCTTTCTTGATGTGCCAGGGTCGACCCAATCATTCTTGGGGTCGACTCAATCCACACTTTGCTGCAACTTAAGATTAGATTCATTCATATAAACAATGAAATGCATATTTATCTTGTTATACAAATATACTGAGAGTAATAGACTTATAAATGAAGTATCGAATTAGCTTATAGCATACTCTCGATTATTGCTTGTTAATCATCAAAATAACACTATCATCCTCAATCTCCCCCTTTTTGATGATTACAAAATATAGAGTATGAGCCTATTGATACTTATCTTAAAATCAGTTTTAAAAGGGCTCAAATTGCTGAATTTCAGCTTTTCAAATATGAGAGTGAAGTCTCCCCCTATTTCATCCAAATGTTTCCAATTTGACTTTTTGAATTGCTCCCCCTTTCAATTATATTTCATTAAAGATGAAACTCCAAAAATTTGAGATAAAACATGAGTTTCAAGTTATGTATCGAGGTGTGAAAGGTGCGTGCCAAATTCTGAAATTTTATGTGCCAAATTCTAAAATTCAATAGAAATTGTAGATTTGATCATTTTCATTGTTACAAATTGCTCCCCCTTAAATGTATATGCTTTTCCATTATAATTTTCAATTTATTTTACAACTTATTTACTTCTCCCCCTTTTTGTTATCATCAAATAGGTGCATGGAAATAGATACAATAAGTAACAAACATTCAAACTTCATTGATCAAAATAGGAATATTTTAGTACAATAATGCCAAAAACAAAAGCAATTACAATGTTCCTCAATCAAAGTTCAAAATACATGATAAACACAAAATACATATGAGAACTAGATACCTATCCTAGGCTCTAAACAGAAATACTAATATCAGCCTGAGGAGTATCTAATGGCTGGGATCTAGTCCTCATCCTCCTAGTGTACGTGGCGAGGGGAGGTCGAGCCTGATGAGACTGAGTCTGTCGTGGAGCACGATGAGCTGGATGACTCTGTGCCGAAATCTCTAACTCAGTAGCCTGTGGCACAGATGGTCCATGAGTCTCTCTCTCTCTCCGTAGAGCTCCTATCTGCTCCCTCAGATCACTGATCTCAGCAGACATGATGTCTAATCTGCTTGTCAGCCCATCAGTGATAGTCCTCGCCTGAGCTGACATAAGCTCTGTCATCCTGCTCCAGAACTCATCTGTATCTCCCGCAGGAACAGATGACGATGGTCCAGCCTCTGAAGGTGCAGGAGGATGATCCATATGCTCCTCATCCTCAGGGATAGGGTCTCCAATATCTGGTGCATCACCCTCTGGTGCATCACCCTGAATCCCTGCTCCAGTATGAACCCACTGCCCGTTCACTTTCTCATAGCCCATGCGAATAAGTGATCGTGCAGTGTATGTATCAGTATGAAGAAGATGCCTGGAGATCTCCCCCTCGACAGATATGTCGTGCTGTCGGAAGATCAAGGTGAGTATCATACCATAAGGCAGGGATACTCTGGAGTTGCAGATCACCTTCCTCATCTGCCTAAGTATCATGGCCGGGAGATTCAGGAGAATACCCTGAATAATATGCTCCATCACTACTAGATCTTGCTCTGTAATGAGATCGAATCTCCCGCTCTTCGGAAATAGAATCCTATTTATGATGCTGAGCAACAACCTCATTTCTGCAGAAAGAGAGCTCGCTATTACCTTCTCCAAAAAGTCGAAGTCTTCATTCTCAAGTATCAACTGCAGGGCTCTCATCTTGTTTTCTGGCTTTCTGGAGTTGCTCCTTCGCAGGGGAGATGAAGCAACTCACTCAAACTCTCCTCGGAAACTCGAACCCTAACTCCTCGAACTTCCGAAATGAGCCCTCCCATTCCAATTTTGAGGAAGGCATAGAACTCCCGAACTAGTCCGGGGTAGATCACCACATCTAGGGAGCAAAGATACTCCCAACCTTGCCTTCGGATCCATTCCCCCAAACGGAACCCTTCTTGATCAAAGAACTCGGAATGGATCCTTCTCCCCGTTGTAACCGGTCTCCCCGCAAACTTTACAAGTTGTACTGAGGGGGAAGGAGGAGGAGGTGGTTCTGCACGTGCCTCACGTTGTGGAGACACTGTAGATGGCTCCGTAGCTTCTCTTTCCTCACGTTGGATCCGTGAGACTCTCCCGGATCTCTTGGCTACGGCTCTTTTGGGTCCCATTTCTCCAAGATCTTGAAGTAATCTAGCGTTTGGAGTTGATTGGAGGAGTTTGGAGAGTGGGAAATAGAGTTTTCAGAAGAGGACAAGGCCAAACAGTGCCCTAAAAAAGCTCACGGGTCCCCCTTTTATCAGTGGGGTCCCGACGTTGGGTCGACTCAAGAATTTTCTTGGGTCGACTCAGCGTTGGGTCGACCCTATTCTGGGTTGGGTCGACCCAAGTTCAGAATTTTTTTTTTTTTGCTTCTAAAAATTTTCCTTGCTTCCAATCCTTACAAATTCTATCCGGGACAATGATACATGAGTAAGGAATCTATATATGACAATTTTGACTCATGTTTCATGAGTTTTTAGAAATGGGAGGAATGTATCATGAGACTGCTTGCTCCCTTTTATATCTCTTCAATAGAAAGGATCACATATGCCTAATTCCCTCCTTAGCGTGCAGAATCTATCTTCACTCAAGAGTTTTGTGAATATGTCGGCTAATTGTTTTTCAGTGCATATATGCTCAATACATATGTTTCCATTTTGCACATGATCCCTAATAAAATGATATCTTATTTCTATGTGTTTGGCTTTAGAATGCTGAACCGGATTTTTAGTAAGGTTGATGGCACTAGTATTATCACACTTAATAGGAATATTATCTAGCTTAACTCCATAGTCCTCTAGTTGTTGCTTAAGCCATAGTACTTGAGCACAACAACTGCCAGCAGCTATATATTCAGCTTCAGCTGTTGACAATGCCACTGAATTCTGCTTTTTGCTAAACCATGATACTAAGTTGTTTCCTAAGAATTGACATGTTCCACTAGTGCTCTTCCTATCTAATTTGCATCCAGCAAAATCAGCATCTGAGTATGCAAGCAAATCTAGACAGGAGTCTCTTGAGTACTATAATCCTATATTCGTAGTTCCTCTTAAATATCTAAAGATTCTTTTAACAGCACTTAAATGTGACTCCTTAGGATCTGATTGGTATCTAGCACATATTCCTACACTAAATACGATGTCTGGTCTACTAGCAGTAAGGTAGAGCAAGGATCCAATTAGTCCTCTATAAAACTTAATATCAATACTCTTTCCTTTTTCATCTTTGTCTAGATTACTAGTAGGATTCATTGGAGTGCCTACTCCCTTATGATTTTCATTCCCAAACTTCTTTAGTATTTCCTTTGTATACTTAGTTTGATGAATAAAAATACCTTCTTTAGTTTGTTTGATTTGTAATCCTAGAAAGAAACTTAGTTCTCCCATCAAACTCATTTCGAATTCTCCATGCATTAAATCAGCAAATTCTTTGCAAAGAGTATCATTTGTGGCACCAAAGATTATGTCATCTACATATATTTGTACCACTAATAGATTTTCGTCCTTTCTTTTGAGAAACAGTGTTTTATCTACATTTCCTCTACTAAAGTCATTATTAAGCAGAAATTTGCTTAATCGATCATACCAAGCCCTAGGTGCTTGCTTCAATCCATATAATGTCTTATGTAATCTAAACACATGATTTGGCAATTCATGATTCTCAAAACCAGGAGGTTGCTCTACATATACTTCTTCCTCTATAAAACCATTTAAGAATGCACTTTTTACATCCATTTGATACAATTTAAAATCCATGAAACATGCAAATGCTAGAAGTAATCTAATAGCCTCTAATCTAGCTACAGGAGCAAATGTTTCATCAAAATCCATCCCTTCTTCTTGATTGTATTCCTTAGCTACAAGTCTAGCTTTATTTCTTGTAACTAACCCATTTTCATCTAATTTATTTCTAAAGATCCATTTGTTCCAATTACAGAGTTATGCTTTGGTCTTTCAGTTAATGTCCATACATTACTTCTTTTGAATTGATTTAATTCTTCTTGCATGGCATTTATCCAATTAGTATCTTTTTCAGCTTCTTCATAAGTCTTAGGTTCTAATTGTGAAACAAAAGCAAGATAATCATTTAAATTTCTAAGAGAGGATCGAGTTTTTACCCCTTGAGATGGATCACCAATGATTAAGTCTTTAGGGTGTCCAGATGCATACCTCCATTCCTTTGGCAAGTTTTGAGATTGTGGTGGCATGCAATCATCTCCCTTATCTTGAATTGGCACGTCATCAATATTCAACTTTTCAAAGTTAATAATTCCTGTATCATCATCAAAAATATTTTCTTTCCTAGCAGACTCACTATCAGACTCATCAAATATGATATTAACTGACTCTTCGACTACAAGGATTCTTTTATTGAATACTCTGTATGCCCTGCTAGATGTGGAGTATCCTAAGAAGATACCTTCATCTGACTTGGCATCAAATTTACTTAGATCCTCCTTGCCATTGTTTAAAATGAAACATCTACATCCAAATACTCTAAGATATTTCACAATTGGTTTCTTATTTTTCCAAAGTTTATAAGGAGTTTTCTTGGTTATTGGTCGTATTAAAACCCGATTTAGAATATGGCAAACAGTGCTTATAGCTTCAGCCCAAAAGTACTTTGGAAGATTTGACTCGCACAATATTGTGCGTGCCATTTCTGCCAATGTTCTGTTTTTCCTTTCAACAACCCCATTTTGTTGAGGCGTTCTAGGTGCTGAAAATTGATGTGAAATACCATTTTTATTACAAAATTCTTCAAAGTGTTGATTTTCAAATTCAATGCCATGATCACTTCGAATTGCTACTAAGGTGAGCTTCTTTTCATTTATGATATTATTATAAAGTTTCAAGAATTTTGAAAATGCTTGATTCTTATGTGCCAAAAATGAAATCCATGTATATCTTGAAAAATCATCTACAATAACTAGTCCATACTTCTTCCCTCCTAGACTCGCAGTTCTAGTGGGTCCAAATAGATCCATGTGTATGAGTTCAAAAGACCTAGTTGTTGATACTATATTCTTTGATTTGAAGGATGATTTAGTTTGTTTTCCTAATGAGCATGGTCCACAGATTTTGTCCTTTTCAAAAATCAATTTTGGCACATCTTTTATTAATTCCTTATTGACTAGTTTTGATATTAATTCCATACTAGCATGTCCTAGTCTACGATGCCAAAGCCAACTTGTTTCATTTTTCTTTTCTTCATTAGTAATTAAGCATAATCCATTTTTCTTGCCTAAATCATGAAGATCTACCATGTAAATATTTCTTTGCTTTTGTCCTACAAGTATAATACTATTATCTTTAGGATTTGTGATTATGCATACTGATGCTTCAAATGTGACTTTAAATCCTTTATCACAAAATTGACTTATGCTAAGTAGGTTATGTTTCAAACCCTTAACTAATAAGACATTTTTTATGAAAATAGATGGAGTAATAAAAATTTTACCCTTTCTAATGATATACCCTTTACCATTGTCTCCATAGGTTACTACTCCACCCTTCTTAGATTCCAAGGTGACAAATTGGTCTACGTCACCGGTCATGTGTCTTGAACAGCCGCTATCTAGATACTGTTAGATGTATGCCCTAGAAGCCAATCTGGCTGACACATTGTTAATTCTAGGGACATAATTTTGTACTTGACTATTTATTATTGAATAAATAAAAGGCATCTTTTCATTCATATTGTTTATGTGTCTATGAATCGTCCAAGAAATTAATAAGATGATGATGCATATTCTCAAGAGTTGAGAATTTGAGCCATGTATCATTGGTGATTAATTTCTAAATGCTCCTGATCAATGGATCATCACGAGGACGGTGATTGATCCGATCAGTGCACAGATCACTTTCTGTTGCCCAGATAGACAACCCAAGAGGGGAGGTGAATTGGGTTTTAAAATAATTTGGCTATTAAAACTTTTGTGGATAACTAATTAATGCTTTTGCGAGATGATTAATTAGTTTCTATGTGCGGTGAATGAAATGCGAGAGATAGAGAGAGACAAACAATCACAAACACAATATTTTATAGTGGTTCGGAGCTAACCCTTGCTCCTACGTCCACTCCCCAAGTCTCACTTGGGAATTCACTATAACCCCTTGGATTACAGCCGGTTGTTTTCCAAGCTCACAACCAAACTTGTTGTTTTACGAGCTCACAACGAACTCGGTCGGTTTTCCTAGACTCACCGACTAGAACCAACCCGATTGTTTTCTCGGGATCACAATCGAACCCTTACACGTTGGTTTTACACTCGGCTCACCAACCAACCTCAATACCCTTGATTCAATCCCCCGATTGAACCAAGCAAAGACAAGATGGAAGTAAAAAGGAGTAACAGAAAAACAGAGCTTCTCAAAAGCAGATAAATAACAATATAAACAAAAGAGAAGTTAGAAGCCCTCAAACACGTTAGAGTTGGAGTAGAGTAGGGCTTCTTGAACTTCGGGTCTCCTCTTGAATGTCTGATCGACTTGAATGCAGGAGGAGATCTCTTTCAATGTTGGGAAGAAGTAGGTGGATGCAGTTAATGTTGCTCTTCCCTCTTTTTCATTGAAAACCAGGTTGCAGAGAGTGAAAGCTTGATTACTTTGAGTGGAATAGTTGTTCTCTACCTTGCTACAGTCCTTTGTGGCTATTTAAGCCACCCCCCACGGAAACTAGCCGTTAGAGACCTTTTTCTGTCCGTTCTGCACACTCTGCACAGCCTGACAATATGTCCGTTGGGGGGTTGGAGTCGACTCGCGCGATCAGGAGTCGACTCGGCTGTAGCGGGAGTCTGTTGACCCTCTAATGGATTTTGATGAATACAAAACACTAGAGCATAATTCCCTTTATCTTAACAAGTTATTTGAGGATTTTAGTTGGTTAATTAAGAATATTGTTAAGAAATGTCTAGGCAAGTTTTCATGATTTTTAAGAACTTATTGAAGAATTTTTGAGATGAAAGAAAAAGTTCAGGGACAGCCGAGACGTCTCCGGGTTGTCTCCGAGACGTCTCTGGCACAAACAGGAAGAACTGGCACGTCTGGAGACGTCCCCGGTACCTGCGGAGTCGTCCCCACAAGTAAAAAGCAGACCAGCGGAGTCGTCCCCTAGATAGCGGAGACGGCTCTCTCAGAGAATTCCAGAAGACTTGTTTTTCGGAGATATAACGGCGGAGACGTCCCCGTAAAGCGCGGAGACGTCCCCTGAAAAAGCGGAGTCGACTCTCTCAGAGAATTCCAGAAGACTTGTTTTTCGGAGATATAACGGTGGAGACGTCCCCGTAAAGCGCGGAGACGTCCCCGTAAAGCGCGGAGACGTCCCCGGAGCGCGGAGTCGTCCCCGAAGAAGCGGAGTCGTCCCCTTGCAAAAAGCGCAAACAAGCGGAGACGTCCCCGTAAAGCGCGGAGACGTCCCCGGAGCGCCTGGGACGCGACTAACAACTTTTTCAGGTTTGATTTGAATTTCAAACGTCTCTTTTTTGTGTCTAACGGCTATATTTGCTTTTTGGGCTATAAAAGGGACCTCTTAAGTGCTTCTCAACATCTTCTTACCAACCCAATACAAGATCATTCAAGAGAGAAGAGAGAAAAAGAGGTTCAAGGGAGTTAGTGCATTCAAGTGAAGAAATCAAGCGCCTTCAAGTTTTCCAACAGATTTCGTGCTCAACTACTCTCTCCCGTTTGGCATTCAAAGCTCACATTCAAGCCAACGCGATCCACATCGGAAGAACCATCATCTCCCACGCTTCCAACGGCTAAAAGGGTTCTTGCGGGTTCTATTATTTATATTGTTATATTTGCTTGTTTAAGAAGCTTTGATTTGTTTTAAACCTTTATTCTAATATCTTGTAACTTGATTCAATCAAGGGATTGAATCAAAGGGTTAAGGTTTGTTGGTGAGCCAAAGGGAAAAACCAACGTTGTAAGGTTGTGGTTGGTGAGCCTTTGGGGAAAACCAACCGGGTTGGATTGTGAGCCCGTGAAAACAATCGGTTGGTTCGAGTCGGTGAGCCTGTGAAAACCGACCGAGTTTGTTGTGATCTCGTAAAACAACAAGTTGGGTTGTGAGCTTGTAAAACAACCGGCTGTAATCTGTAGGATTATAGTGAAATTCCCAAGAGGTCTTGGGGAGTGGATGTAGGTGCTGGGGTGCACCGAACCACTATATGTTTGTTGTGTTTGTAATGCTTCTTGTCATTGTCTAACTAACACACTTACTTACTTAGATAAATTGTTTACTTAACTCTTATCCGCGCATCCTTTAGTTGCAAGCATATTCAATCAAGTCACGTTCTATACATCAAACTGTTGCTAAGTTTAACTTTCACTGTGCATCTGTACAACTTAGCATAATTAATCAAAAAGTTTCAAAAGCAATATAAAAATTTTTAAAAGACCCAATTCACTCCCCCTCTTGGGTTGTATCTACTGGGCAACAAGTGGTATCAGAGCAGGTGCTCTAAGATTAATTATTGATCTCACGATCAAGAGCCAAAGATCATGACAACTCAAATAGATAGTTTTCTAGGAGAAGGACAATCAATTGATACACCTCCACTATTTAATGGCATAAACTACACACATTGGAAAATACGCATGCGCATTTTTATTCAATCACAAAACTATTATTTATGGAAAATCATAATAAATGACCTTCACACACTCTCTCAAACTATTAATGAAAAGGACTTAGCACAATTGAATGCTAATGCTATGAACATGTTATATTGTGCTATTCAAGAAACAAAGTTTAATGAAATTTCTGCATGCTTATCTGCTAAGGAGATCTGGGATACGTTAGAAAATATTTATGATAAATCTCAGATTAACTCGCATGTGCTTCAATTACATACTAACAATGAGATTGCAGAATCCTCCACAGTAGCCGAGTCGACTCCCAGGTTGTCCGAGTCGACTCCTAAAGAAGAACAGTCTGAAAGGCAGAGACACAGTCTTGAAGACCCTGTAAACTCGAGTCGACTCGAGGAAGAAAGAACAGCAAGAAAAGTCAAAAGCTTCCCAAAGACAAAGAAAGAGATAAAAAGGAAGAGAGCCTTGACCAAGGAAGAGTCAAGCAAGAAAATGAAAGCTAGGAGCAACAATGATGATATTAGCTCCAATGAACTACAAGAGGTAACTAGCTTATGTTTTATGGCACAAGAAGACAAGGTAAAATCTGAATTTACTTTTACCTCAAATGATTTTCAAGAAGAATTTTCTTATGATGAATTATTAAATGCGTTTCATGATTTGTATAGTGAATATAGAAAATTAGCTGTGAAGAATAAAAATCTTAAGAAACTAAATCTGAAAATTTCAAAAGAAAGAAATCCTAATGATGAAATACAAGATTCTGAAAATAAAAGCTTAAGGTTAAATTTAGAACAATTGATCCAGAAAAATCAGAATTTAATTAAAGAAAATCAAAACTTAAGCAAAGAAATTAACCAATTAAGATCTTTTATTAACAAATTCACTGTAAGTTCAGAAAGATTAAAAATGATGTTTGAAAGCCAACATGCTGATTTTGATAAATCAAAATTTAGCTTGACTCCTTCACTTAGCCATAAATCTCTAGAGAAAAAGGTTATCAATTCACCAAGCAAACCATTAAATAAGATAACTTATTTCAAAAATAAAAAGAATGGGCATAACAACTTTACCTATCGTTCTAGTATAATTAAATCAAGTGGTAAAGTTATTACAATTAAACAAATCTGGATTCCAAAGGGAACCATATGTCCTAACTCTCAAGGACCCAAGCAAGCTTGGGTACCCAAAATGAAAATATGAGGATGTAGACATAGATGTGCCAAGATACCCATGGAACAAATAGAACTTTCATACAAATGGGTGCTCTAGACACACATCAAAAATGAAACTTAAAATATACTTATGAAAAGTAATTTTAAATGAAATAATAATAATAATGAAATCAGTAATTCTTGCATCTCATCATTATTTTTGCTTTAGTATTTGATATGAATTGCTAGTATTGATCAATTTTGTGATATAGAAAATACTTTTGAAAATATAATCAAATCATTTCATTTTATAGTATACTTTACTCACTATTGGATAAGTTGCTAAATGATTAAACAATTTATTAAGAATAACTCTATGAATTCTCTATATGCTTGATTGAGAGTTTTTATCCATGGCATTATTTTTTAAATGATAATGTGTACTTGGTATGCTTTTGAATATATGCACTATGAATACCAAGATTAAAGAAACCATCTTTGGCATATAAAATCAACTCATGCTAGTATGTACTTAATCTCAAAAGACCTTGTCATTACCTTACTTAGATTATCTTCTAAAAGGTCAAAGTTTGCTATGCATGTTAACTAAGGAAACAAACAAAATCAATTTCTAAATATAATGATGTTGTTTCCAATACTAAGTTTTCAAAAGCTTACACTGGCTTTGTTCTTGGCACGTAAATTGAAATATTTTCTGCATTGGCACAAACTCACAAAAAGGGTTCAAATGAAAAAGGTTTGCAAAAGTATCATGGGATAGTCTTGAAAACCAATTTTTTATCAAGTTGTGCATAGAAAATAATATTGAATACAATTGTTTCAGCACCAAGGACACCATAAGTAAAATAGGATTAATAGATTTCTTGAAGAAATGAAAAAGACAATTGTGTATGTTAGTCATTTTTAAAAGCTATCATCACTGCTTGTCATACATATGATTTCTATTAAATCTATTTTTTTTTGATGAAAACTCTTTTTGATCTTCTGAAAAATAGAAAATGAACTATTGCATATCTTTCATATTTATCAGTAGTATATGTTATACTTGATATGGTTTCTTGAAAGTAATGCCAAATCTGATAGAGATATGTCTATCCTTGGATATCATTCATCAAGCAATGCATATAGAATATTCAATGAAAAGATTTTAGTTGCAGAAATATCAATTCATTTTATTCTTTATGAGACTAATAATTTATTATCAAGATACTAAAATCAAATTATATATGTATATGGTTAATCTTTTACATATAACAATCTGAAAACATGTTAATAATTAGAACCAAATTGAGCTTTTCAGAAATACACTTAATGAAGAAAAATTGATGACTACTAAAAGACTAAATCAAGAAAAGATGTAATAGATCTTGATTCTTGCATGATTAAAAGTAAAGATCACCACTATCATTTGCTTGCCTCATGAGCTTTATATTCTGTCAAATGAATGTGTAGAATTCACTCCTATGTGGTTATTTCATTAAAAAGGAGATCTAAATAAAATAACCACCATATTTAAAGATTACACATTACATATATGATAAAGCAATATGTGATTTGGAACAAGCATCAAAAGCATGATAGCTTAAGTAACCTTTTTGATAGAAAGTAATCGTGATAAATCTATGCATCAAAAAGAAGAACTTGTGATGTCTTATTTGCTCAAAGTATACATAATTTTTGGTTCTACTAATGAAAAGTTATATGAAGATTTTACTTAGCTCATGTTAAGTGAGTTTGAAATATATATGATGAATGAATTAACATCTTCTCTCAAACTCCAAATTAAGACAAACAAGAAAGGGGATCTTCATTGACCAACATTAGTCCACAAGAAAACTCTGATAGAAGATTGGCATGAAGAAGGTATGTCTATGACCCCATCTTGTAGAATTTGTAAGGATGAGCAAAGTAGATCTATTGTTTAAAGCTGTATTGAAGCATGATAGAATAATTATTTTATCATACAGCTAGTAGACCAGATTGTATGCTCATTATGTGACCTTGTGCAAGACTTCAATCTAACTTTAATTAATCATATTTTATTGATAACAAATACGTCATAATCTGAATTTTGATAGAAACAAACGTTTAAGATAAGTTGATTAAAACTTAGTTAACACATCTTATTGATAATTATCTTAAGCAAATAGAATCTAAACTAAATTGATTTGACCTTGATAAATCTGTCTATTGCCTCACATGCTTGTCCTTGAACTATCTTGGTTAATGAATTTATCTCTTTAGTTCAAGTGATATGTGCTTGCTTATATTTAGGCAATCTCTTGAGTAAAGTGACTCAACATGCAACTATTATCATATCTCATATTGAGTCATCTAATTAAAAAATATATATATATGTTGGATGAATGCTTTGTATCTTAAAGAAACTAATGACCTTCCTTCAAGAAAGAAAAATGAGAAATTTCAACTTGAAGGATATCTTCATGTAAGATACACTAAGCATTCACATGCAAACAAGAGAGAGGATCTTCTTCAGCCAAAAGTTCACACCTAAGAAATCTAGTTTGGCTTGAAGAACATATAATGAATAGGTAATTTTAGATACCTTTCTCACAAATTAATTAAGCAAAGTCAATAACTTAAATCCTATTATGGCATGATTAAATTCTTTAATTATTAATTTTTGATATCATGTCTATATGTGTATTGACTGACTTATACTTTTAGAAATTGTTTCATGGTTTGCCCAAACTAAAATATATCTTTGCCTATGTCATAACCATGAAATACACAAGTATATGCTTAAAATTTTGATGTAAAATAACTTGTGAGAAGTTATGAATCCTTGAGCACAGTGAAAATGTTGTTTGCATGATATACATCTATATGACACATAAGATTATTTCTTTATTCTGCTCTTTCATGTAAATTACTTGAGAATAACAAAAAGAGAGAGAGATAAAGAAAAGAAAATAGATATTATTCAAGAGAAGTAAAATCTAAGTAAAGGCAAATACTTCAATCTTGAGGAAAAGCAAAACAAGCATAATATATTTGGGACATTTGTGAGCATTCTTTTGGAAGGGATAAAATCCATAATTAATTACACTTAAACAGGAAGAGTTTGAAGTAAACATTTTAACCTTTCTATATTGCTCATCATAGGGATGGTGCCAATGGGGAGGCTAGTGGTAGTACCCGGCACTATTTGACCCAACTATTCGGTGTAGGGCATATTAGGGACGGCACAAGAGGGAGGCTAGTGGTAGTACCTCGTGCCCCTTTCCAACTCCACCGGATAGGGAGTAAATAGAGTATAGAGCATAAGAAAGTAAAAATGAAAGACAAAGTAAATGAAAGTATACAAGAAAGAATCAATTCAAATTTTTAGTCACATGGAAACACACTTTAAGGATGAAATCAGTGCAAAATTATATTTAAATAGGGGGAGTTTATTTGAAAAGAATTGATTTTGATACTTGACATGCTTGTTCTTAATATTTTAATGTATGACTTAACACACACTATATTTTGCATGTGGCATGATATTTTAAATTATGGGTTCTCAATATCTTTTGTAGTACCCCATACTTGGACAACTTGATTGAATGTTTGAAATACTACATAACATTTTTTGCTTAGTTTTATTGAAAAGAAATTTCAGATTTGTTGTTAGCAATCATCTCTAAAATCTGAAAGTTGAATAAAGAAGAAGAGAAGGATATCTCTATCTAGGAAAAATAAATTGATTTTATTCTATCCTTCAACTTGCCTAAATTTGGTATATAATATTCAAATTCGTACCAAAACTCAACATTTAATACAAAGATTCTGAATATGCTCTTATATGTTTGAAATATGCATTTTCAATCGTAATCATTTAAGATGAGCTATAATGTGGAAGATACATATCTCAAAGTATGAGTTTGAAAGCCTCTATTGAAAATCCTATGTAATTCAGAATCTGATTTTGTATAAAAGCTTAAACTAAATGTGATTTTGAAATAAAGTCTTACTTTAAGAAAAACAGAATTAATTTTGATGCCTTTGGTGATTGCTCCGATACGCATCCGAAACATATCATTTCTTATCTTCAAAGTATACTAATATTGGTTCAAATGATGTGTCTTTCGATGATCTTGATTGCAAACAAAAATTTCTAAATATATGATTTTATTTTGATATTAAAAGGATTTATTGTGTTTCATGTATACATTGCTGAAAAACTATGATTAAGAAATTGAGTTCTATAAATATATATACCTCAATGATCATCTATATGTTTTTCTCCCCTACATTATTAAAAACTTCCATCAATAGAGTGAATGATCTTAAAACTAGAAATATTTCAGCTCACTCAAATGATTCTAAAAGAAAGAAAATGTAAATGCGGTTGAAAGAAACTAAGCTTCAAATGAATCATTTTCTGATTGATATTTCTATACATTTTCTCTAAGATTAAGAGAAAGCATAATTTGTTCGTAAAGGATTAGAAAGAGTAATTACTACAAATTTTGGAATAATACTAGATTACTCTACATTCTCGATATTACAGAATTTCAGTGTTATTCACGTTTATCACTATAATCTGAAATTCAATAATTTAAAATGATTAAAGAAGAATGCATCTTTTGAGGGGGAGCTTTAGATATTCAGTATCCTATCCCAAAGACACTTTAATTTGATGCATACCTTGATTTTTATGGATTGATTTTGATGAACATCCTTATATTGCAATACATGCTTTAATTATAAGTTTATACATTAAGATGAGTTCTATAAAGGTTGTCTTATCTCAAACCTTGAGTCTTATGAAAATAAGCTGAAACTTATAGAAAACATATTTTTGAGATTGACAATTTTATTGAACATTATCTACAAATTCTAAACTCTTAAAATGGAATGATCAATTAAGGGGGAGAAAAAAAATTTCAGAAGGAAAGATCTTATGGAACTTAATCGCATAAATCTATAACTAAAGGAGAGGGAAAGAATACTAAATGAAAAGTGATCCTAATACTCTCCAATATGTATCATCTGAAATTTAAATCTGAAAATCTTTATGATACACCTTGAGGCGTGTTATTTGGTTAGTATATCTCATGCATCACTCTTGAACCAAATTGCAAATCTTAAGAGCCTCTAATTTAATAAAAAAGGGGGAGAATAATGTGTTAAATTTTCTTGAGTATCTCTTAGAAAATCTATTTTTGAACTTCACTAATGAGTCCTAATTGGCTTGCTCTTTAGAACTTCAATTTTGTGCCAATTCATTATTTTATGTATCAAATTGTGCTTATTCTCTAAAGAAATAAAAGAAAGTCTTTAAAAGAGTTCTAAGATGTATCAAAAATTGCATGAATTCATATTTTGGTATTTGTGCCCCAATGCTCTTATTATCATAAAAGAACCTTGAAGTCATTAAGAATTAATGATCCAACAGGATGATATGTCTTTCAAATATATAAGTTTTGATCTTTTACTCTGAAAATCAATTGAATTGCTCTCCTATTGATAAAATACTTAATAGATTAGGCAAAAGGTCTTAAATGAACAAGCTTTCCCACTTATTACTGAAGAGAGGTCAGATTTCCATTCGTGCTTTCCTTGAATATCATTTGTGGTACTTCTTGAATTAACCTAAGGAAGATTCTACCTACACTTGATTAGAAAACTATCTGTGGTATCAAATTAGAAAATTTCTTGAAATCACATTCGATGTGTTCTGCTCTGGAATTATCTTAATTGGCTCTGATCTATGCTCATTAATCTTTTTCTAACATTATTGCCTTGAGTTATATGATTCATATTCTTGCAATAACTTGACATGCAAATCAGAGTACAATAAGAAAAGGAAATATCTGAGTATTCTTATCTTTGTGCTTAATGTTCCACTATCTTTTTGATGTTGTCAAAAAGGGGGAGAAATATCTAAGTATATGCTCATAATGCTTTGTATTTTATATTGAATACCAACTCAGCTTAAACTGAAATAGGTTGATTGTGTTAAGCTGATTAAATCTAAAGCATTATCATGAAGTATGTTTTAAATATTTATGTTTTCTACTTCATGCAACTTAGCTATGCATTAGTCCTAGAACACAGTATATTTTATATTGCACATACTCCAAGTTTTGTCATCATCAAAAAGGAGGAGATTGTTGACCCTCTAATGGATTTTGATGAATACAAAACACTAGAGCATAATTCCCTTTATCTTAACAAGTTATTTGAGGATTTTAGTTGGTTAATTAAGAATATTGTTAAGAAATGTCTAGGCAAGTTTCCATGATTTTTAAGAACTTATTGAAGAATTTTTGAGATGAAAGAAAAAGTTCAGGGACAGCCGAGACGTCTCCGGGTTGTCTCCGAGACGTCTCTGGCACAAACAGGAAGAACTGGCACGTCAGGAGACGTCCCCGGTACCTGCGGAGTCGTCCCCGCAAGTAAAAAGCAGACCAGCGGAGTCGTCCCCTAGATAGCGGAGACGGCTCTCTCAGAGAATTCCAGAAGACTTGTTTTTCGGAGATATAACGGCGGAGACGTCCCCGTAAAGCGCGGAGACGTCCCCGGAGCGCGGAGACGTCCCCTGAAAAAGCGGAGTCGACTCTCTCAGAGAATTCCAGAAGACTTGTTTTTCGGAGATATAACGGTGGAGACGTCCCCGTAAAGCGCGGAGACGTCCCCGGAGCGCGGAGTCGTCCCCGAAGAAGCGGAGTCGTCCCCATGCAAAAAGCGCAAACAAGCGGAGACGTCCCCGTAAAGCGCGGAGACGTCCCCGGAGCGCCTGGGACGCGACTAACAACTTTTTCAGGTTTGATTTGAATTTCAAACGTCTCTTTTTTGTGTCTAACGGCTATATTTGCTTTTTGGGCTATAAAAGGGACCTCTTAAGTGCTTATCAACATCTTCTTACCAACCCAATACAAGATCATTCAAGAGAGAAGAGAGAAAAAGAGGTTCAAGGGAGTTAGTGCATTCAAGTGAAGAAATCAAGCGCCTTCAAGTTTTCCAACAGATTTCGTGCTCAACTACTCTCTCCCGTTTGGCATTCAAAGCTCACATTCAAGCCAACGCGATCCACATCGGAAGAACCATCATCTCCCACGCTTCCAACAGCTAAAAGGGTTCTTGCGGGTTCTATTGTTTATATTGTTATATTTGCTTGTTTAAGAAGCTTTGATTTGTTTTAAACCTTTATTCTAATATCTTGTAACTTGATTCAATCAAGGGATTGAATCAAAGGGTTAAGGTTTGTTGGTGAGCCAAAGGGAAAAACCAACGTTGTAAGTGTTGGATTGCCCCACAGCGGCACGACGTTCGCGGCGGAATCCGCATGCCGGGCCCGGTGCATCGCATACGCCGGAACAGGATCGGGTAGATTTCAAAATTTTTCTGAATCAAAACGATTCAGAATTCTTTTGAATTAAGATGGGGACTAAACTAAGATCTAATAATTAATTATGAATTGTTAAACTACTAGAAAATCAGAAATATAAAATTTCAAATGAAGATCTCATCTTCACCTTTGTGCGGGTAGAAGAACACCGCAACCGATGATCGTGGTTTGGTTCCTTGTAGCCGCACAAACGTCCGGCCTCTACAAGTATCCACACGAGGTTGCTGAAGATCAGAGATGGGGCTTCACCGGGGTGCTAGCTCCTTGCAAAAGCCTCTCTTGGATGTCGAAGAAGAAGGAAGAAGAAATCACAAGGATCCCACCTTGTGCAGCCTTCAAAAGGAAGAAGAAAACCCTTCACCTTTTTATTCTTTTCTCTCCCTATTTGCTGATTTAAAAAATCCCCAAAAATCCCTCTTGCTGCCCCACGGCTGGGAGAAGTTCTTCTCTAAAATCTGGGACGTGGGGCTCCCTTTTATATGGTTCAAAACCCTAGGCGCCAAGGGTCCTAGTCCCACTAGGATTCCTTGGCGCCTCCCCCTTTTTTTTTGCATTGGCGGGCCCCTTGATTCCTTGAATCAAGGGGCGCTGGCTCCCAGCAAAGAAGGAGAGGGGGCCACGTTCTTCCTTGCCCTCTTGGCTGCCCCCTCTTACCTATTTTGACTCCTCAAAATAGGGCATTAAGAGGGAGGCTTCATATAAGGAAAAAGGCTGAATTTAGGTAGAATTTTTGGGACTCGATCTAGCCAACTCTTGACTAGGATTTGAGTCAAATTTCTTTGGGTCAGATCCAACATAATTTGACTCAATTAATCAGCAATAAAAGACTCAATTATAATCTAATTATAATTATTTAATTCTTCCATTTAACTCACTAACTCTTAGTGGGTTATTTTGTACATCAATCTTATTGACAATTGACATTGTGATTCCAAATCACAAATCGACAATCCTAATAATCAGAACCTCTAATGTGTGTGACCTCATAGGTTCTAATCTGACTGGTAATGAGACATATTGAGATCTCCATCTCAGTATCATTGAAACTCCTTTCAATGGGTTGGAACGATTCCAACTCAACTCATTAGGGTTTATCGATCATCAAGATAATCCCTATGAGTCCCACCATCCACCAGTGACACCTAGCAGCATATAGTGGCTACCCAGCAGAATAGAATGATGAACCTCTAGGTGCAGTTGTCATGTGTTACAGTCCTTCTATCGTGGATCCCTACAAGACGGAGGTCATGGATAACACGTCAAACCCCTTCGTCTGTCATATGTCAAAATTTATTCGACTTAAGTTCGAGAGTGGAAAACTCTTTCTCCACTATGCAATCCGCTCCGGCCGAGGTCTTACGAACTCAGTCTCATAAATCACATAGGATCTCTCCTTATCTATCAAGGTCGATAGATTCCTTGTAGATGCATACCCTACTCCTACAGTGAACTTACTGCAGCCAATCTACACTGCATGGACCCATATGGCTAGAGACCATGTATGTGTGCAGTCAAACTACAATAACCTCACTGTGAGTAGCCGAAGCACCGCAGGTCAAAGGACCAGTCACACTACTGCAACATCAAGCAAGTCACTGACGAGTGGATAGACATCCAAGTGACTTCTTGTGTTGGTCACGCTCAGTACCCTTGTTCTCTAACAAGCACCTGCACTATCACTTCAGTGTCCCTACACTGTGGACTCAAGTCTCATCCATCCAGAAGGAAAGTGATCTGTGCACTGATCGGATCGATCACCATCCTCGTGATGATCCATTGATCAGGAGCATTTAGAAATTAATCACCAATGATACATGGCTCAAATTCTCAACTCTTGAGAATATGTATCATCATCTTATTAATTTCTTGGACGATTCATAGACACATAAATAATATGAATGAAAAGATGCCTTTTATTTATTCAATAATAAACAGTCAAGTACAAAATTATGTCCCTAGAATCAACAATGTGTCAGCCAAATTGGCTTCTAGGGCATACATCTAACAATCTCCCACTTGCACTAAAGCCAATTGGTCATATATCTTAGGCCCATCTTCTCAAGGTGGGCGTCAGTCTTTTGCTGACTCAGCTGCTTAGTGAACGGGTCTGCCACGTTATCCACGGAGTCTACTCTCTGCACCTCTACATATTTCTTCTCAACATAGTCACGTATGAGATGGAAGCGCCGCTCTATATGCTTAGACTTCTGATGAGATCTTGGCTCCTTAGCAAGGGCTATGGCGCCATTATTATCGCAGTAGAGTATTATGGCATCTGATGTCATCACATCCAACTCTGCAATGAATTTCTTGAACCAGAAGCCTTCCTTAGCAGCTTCAGAGGCGGCGATGTATTCAGCTTCCATAGTAGAATCAGCAATGATCGGTTGTTTAGAACTCTTCCAATTTACCGTACCACCATTGCACAAGAACACATATCCAGATGTTGACTTCCTGTCATCGACATCAGTCATGAAGTCTGAATCTGTGTACCCTTCTATCTTTAACTCTGATAATCCTCCAAAAACCAAGAATAAATCTTTAGTTCTTCTCAAGTACTTAAGAATATTCTTCACAGCTGTCCAGTGTTCTTCACCTGGATTCGACTGATATCTGCTTGTGACACTCACAGCAAGAGCTATATCAGGTCGTGTACACAGCATGGCATACATGAGGCTTCCTATTGCCGATGCATAGGAAATCTTGCTCATGCGTTGAATCTCTTCAGATGTGTTGGGGCACATCTTTTTGGAGAGATGAATTCCATGCCTAAGGGGTAAGAGACCCCTCTTGGAGTTTTCCATGCTGAACCTCTTCAGCACCTCCTCAATGTACATCTTCTGTGAAAGGCCAAGCATCCTTTTAGATCTATCTCTATAGACCTTTATTTCCAAAATATAGGATGCTTCCCCAAGGTCTTTCATGGAGAATTCTTTTGACAACCAGACCTTGACCGAGGTTAGCATGGGAATATCATTCCCTATCAGTAGGATGTCGTCCACGTACAGTACGAGAAATACGACAGCGCTCCCACTAACCTTTTTGTAAACACACGATTCCTCTTCGTTTTTGATGAAATCAAACGTTTTGATTGCGTCATCGAAACGAGTGTTCCAACTCCGAGATGCTTGCTTTAGTCCATAGATGGACCTTTGCAGCTTGCAGACCTTGTGATCTCCATCACTGGAAGTGAAACCCAAAGGCTGTTCCATATAGATATCTTCATCAAGATATCCATTCAGGAAAGCAGTTTTCACATCCATCTGCCAGATTTCATAATCATGAAATGCTGCAATGGCAAGCAATGTTCGAATGGATTTTAACATGGCTACAGGTGAAAAGGTCTCCTGATAGTCAATGCCTTCGCGCTGACTATAGCCTTTCGCCACAAGCCTTGCCTTATAGGTCTCTACCTCTCCATCCGAACCTATCTTTCTTTTGTAGATCCATTTGCATCCAATAGGTACAATACCTTCTGGTGGGTCTACTAAGGTCCAGACTTGGTTGCAATGCATGGAGTCTAACTCTGACTTCATAGCTTCCAACCATTTCTCAGAATCAACATCAGATATCGCCTCGTTGTAGGTTTTGGGATCCTGTATGTGATCCCTATCTCCCACTAGAAACATTTCCTCGGTATCCTCTTCTAGTATACCTAAGTATCTATCGGGAGGATGGGAGACCCTACTAGATCTACGAGGTAGTCGAGGGACATCGTGTACTGGCTCTGTATGAATGGGTTCAATAGGATTCATGACTCGTTGCTTTTCAGAGACTTTCTCTTCAAGCTCAATTTTCCTCCCACTGCCTCTATCAAGGATAAACTGGTTTTCCAAGAAGATGGCATGACGGCTCACAATCACATTGTGATCCTCTGAGACGTAAAAATTGTATCCTAATGACTCTTTAGGATATCCTATAAAACGAGCACTTATGGTCCTAGCCTCTAGCTTGTCCGCCTGTAGTCTTTTGACGTGGGCCGGACATCCCCAAATCTTGAGATGACCAAGACTTGGTTTCTTACCATGCCATATCTCATATGGTGTGGTAGGAACGGATTTAGAGGGAACTCTATTCAATAAATAAATCGCTGTGAGTAAGGCATCTCTCCAAAGGAACATAGGTAAATCAGTGAAGCTCATCATGGACCTGACCATATCTAATAGGGTCCGATTCCTCCTCTCTGACACCCCGTTGAGTTGAGGTGTTCCCGGAGGTGTCCATTGTGAGACTATGCCGTTTTCTTTGAGATAGTCTCGGAATTTCCCACTAAGGTATTCTCCTCCTCGATCTGATCGAAGAGCCTTAAGAGGTTTTCCAGTTTGTTTTTCTACTTCATTCTTGAACTCTTTGAACTTTTCAAAAGATTCAGACTTGTGTCTCATAAGATACACATACCCATACCGTGAATAATCATCGGTAAAGGTAATGAAGTAAGAATAACGTTCCCTGGCTAGCACCTCGAATGGGCCACATACATCTGTATGTACTAGGGTAAGTATTTCATTGGTCCTCTCCCCATGTCCTACAAAGGGCAGTCTAGCCATTTTTCCTTGAAGACAGGACTCGCAAACTGGATATGACTCGGAAGTCAATGAGCCTAAAAGCCCATCTTTATCCATTTTGTTCATTCTGTCTTCTCCAATATGGCCAAGCCTGAGGTGCCACAAATATCTTTGGTTTATCTCATCCCTGGATCTCTTGGATCCTTTGGCACTCACTTCTTGCTCGGTAACATTCACAGATACATCCATATGTAAATGATAGAGACTGTCGATCATGAAACCACGTGCGACTATTTTATTTCTTAAATAAATAGAACAGCAGTCTTTGTCAAATGTAAAAACATGACCTTCCTGTGCTAGACATGAAACAGAAATCAAATTTCTGCTAGCAACAGGTACATAATAGCAGTCTCTAAGTAATAAACTAAAACCAGACGGTAGTCGCAGATGGTAGGTGCCCACAGCCACAGCAGCAACTTTTGCCCCGTTGCCAACCCGAAGGGTTACCGCACCTTCCGCCAGCCTTCTACTTTCCTTTAGACCCTGCATGGTAGTGCACAAATGAGCACTAGAACCAGAATCTATAACCCAACTAGAAGTAGAAGAAACCGTTAGATTAGTTTCAATTATGAGCAAGTCTATACCTTCTGAAGGTGTGTCAGCCTTCTTGTTCTTCAGGCTCTCGAGGTATGAAGGACAGTTCCTTTTCCAGTGGCCGTCGACATTGCAGTGGAAACATTTTCCTTTGTCATTAGCCTTTTTCTTTTGAACTTCCTTCTTTGGCTTCTTGTCTTTCTTCTGCTTCTTAGCAGGCTTCTTTTTCTTCCAAGTAGACTTTCTCTTGGAACCAGAAGTCAACTCAGCAGCAAGGACATTGCCCCTTGAACCTTTCAAGGCTCCCTCAGTAGTTACCAACATGTTTATCAGTTCAGTCTTAGTGCATTCAATCTTATTCATGTGGTAGTTTACTATAAACTGACCAAATGAATCAGGAAGTAACTGTAGGATCAAATCCACTTGTAATTCCTTGTGCATGTCCATACCGAGCTTCTCAAGCTCCTCTAGATCCTTGATCATAGTCAGACCGTGATCATGGACAGACTGCCCCTCGCGCATCTTCGCTTTGAAAAGCCTCTTGGACACTTCAAAACGAGCTGTGCGACTCTGCTCACTATACAACTCTTGCAGGTGTGCCAGTATGTCCCTAGCAGTCTTCATATTTTCATGCTGGCATTGGAGTTCATTTGACATGGATGCCATCATATAGCATTTTACTCTAATGTCATCATCCAACCACTTTTTATGCATCTCACGCTGAACATCAGTAGGACGTGTTGGTAGTGTGGAGATATCTGAATCGAGTATGTAGCCTATTTTCTCACAGTCCAAAATAATTTTGAGATTTCTAAGCCAGTCCTTGTAATTGGTTCCGGTCAGTCGGTTGGTCTCAAGAATACGGGTCAAAGGGTTTGAAGCTGACATTGTATCTGCAGAGAGTAAAGATTCTAGTTAGACTTTTGTACTTGATCCTAATCTGTTCTAAGGTCTTTTAGAACAAATGTAACTCCCACTATTTTCTCGAATCCCTCACACTCCCCTGGTAGGGAAACGGAAATCCCACACGACTAGGGTTTCTAGTGGGTACTGCGGTCCCATCAATTTACATGCCACCTACCCTAACAGTTATTGGTGACACATAGATTGATGAATGTACAACTCTTGTACAATGCTTCTGAAGCATGTTGTAGTGTAACTTGGTCTCTAAGCCATGAAAACCTCACCTAACAGTTATTGGTCCCATTTCTTAGTTAAGTCAGACCCACCGTATAACCGTAGGAATAAAGTCGTCATTGGGTCCTCACCTAACAATTATTGGTGCCCAACCCCACCTTTACCCTACAACATCTCATGTCTATAGAGAGGTCCAGCCCCCCGATGCAACTTGACCACTGTGTCCAGCCGAGACAAATCAACATCAGAAAGGCCTTAGCAGCTCTACTACAGTGGAAGACCTATTGACTTAATATTGGTTAATCAGGTCTTTAGTGTTTGCAACTTGAGCTCTTCATAAGAGGTAATCGAACAATTGGCCAGGTAAGCAGGTGGGAGGCTCCTCTTACTCAGAGAGTAAGGTCCTAATTAAGTAACCACCTTTAATGCTTTCCTAGACACCAATTAGATCAATTAATCTAATATGACTTGCTCATGTCGGTTCACTCTCGACTTGATTGAGGAGGTTTTAATTTAGGTCTCAATTGGGTTTGCTACATCACATGTAAACCTATCTACCCGACTCTCATTCACATCACATACAAACGGCACATTGCAGGCAGTTATGATCGCAGCAATAATTAAAGCTAAACTTTAAATAGGTGATGATCATGGATTCTAGTTAGGTCGTATTACAAGCACATGCACGTCAATCGATCAACTGGTCTTCAACTCTTGAATTGGTTCCAAGCCTCCTTGATTCGATCCTTGACCAACTCTTGATCCAATCGCCATCAACCGCTTAGACCCCTGCTCATCTCATGCATCATCTTTGATTTGATCGTTGACGTACATCACATCACAGAAATACAACCAGATATAAAATAAAAATAAAAATAAATTACATCTCCCTTTTAGGAGGCACGCAGGCCTCTCAAAATATTAAATAAGATGCATGCAAGCATCTGCAAAATTACATGACATTACAGATCACATCGCAGGTCATTACATTCGATACCAAAAGGGTTTGAATCCTATGATCATCACCACATGCATCTCATGCATGATTTTATCTAATCTGATTTTAATTTTATTATGCAACCATCTGAGATCCAGATCATGCAATACCTTAATTTTAAACATCATAATCATATCATAATTTTAAAACTAACATTGCATGATCGATCTAACAAAATCAGCATGCTGAAAATTTTCAGCAACACGAAATTTCAGCACGCAGAATTTTTCAGCATGCATAATAATTAAAAAATCAGAACTAATTCATAATTAATTAACTATTATCTTAATTGGATCCCCAAAACCATGGCTCTGATACCACTGTTGGATTGCCCAACAGCGGCGCGACGTTCGCGGCGGAATCCGCATGCCGGGCCCGATGCATCGCATACGCCGGAACAGGATCGGGTAGATTTCAAAATTTTTCTGAATCAAAACGATTCAGAATTCTTTTGAATTAAGATGGGGACTAAACTAAGATCTAATAATTAATTATGAATTGTTAAACTACTAGAAAATCAGAAATATAAAATTTCAAATGAAGATCTCATCTTCACCTTTGTGCGGGTAGAAGAACACCGCAACCGATGATCGTGGTTTGGTTCCTTGTAGCCGCATAAACGTCCGGCCTCTACAAGTATCCACACGAGGTTGCTGAAGATCAGAGATGGGGCTTCACCGGGGTGCTAGCTCCTTGCAAAAGCCTCTCTTGGATGTCGAAGAAGAAGGAAGAAGAAATCACAAGGATCCCACCTTGTGCAGCCTTCAAAAGGAAGAAGAAAACCCTTCACCTTTTTATTCTTTTCTCTCCCTATTTGCTGATTTAAAAAATCCCCAAAAATCCCTCTTGCTGCCCCACGGCTGGGAGAAGTTCTTCTCTAAAAACTGGGACGTGGGGCTCCCTTTTATATGGTTCAAAACCCTAGGCGCCAAGGGTCCTAGTCCCACTAGGATTCCTTGGCGCCTCCCCCTTTTTTTTTGCATTGGCGGGCCCCTTGATTCCTTGAATCAAGGGGCGCTGGCTCCCAGCAAAGAAGGAGAGGGGGCCACGTTCTTCCTTGCCCTCTTGGCTGCCCCCTCTTACCTATTTTGACTCCTCAAAATAGGGCATTAAGAGGGAGGCTTCATATAAGGAAAAAGGCTGAATTTAGGTAGAATTTTTGGGACTCGATCTAGCCAACTCTTGACTAGGATTTGAGTCAAATTTCTTTGGGTCAGATCCAACATAATTTGACTCAATTAATCAGCAATAAAAGACTCAATTATAATCTAATTATAATTATTTAATTCTTCCATTTAACTCACTAACTCTTAGTGGGTTATTTTGTACATCAATCTTATTGACAATTGACATTGTGATTCCAAATCACAAATCGACAATCCTAATAATCAGAACCTCTAATGTGTGTGACCTCATAGGTTCTAATCTGACTGGTAATGAGACATATTGAGATCTCCATCTCAGTATCATTGAAACTCCTTTCAATGGGTTGGAACGATTCCAACTCAACTCATTAGGGTTTATCGATCATCAAGATAATCCCTATGAGTCCCACCATCCACCAGTGACACCTAGCAGCATGTAGTGGCTACCCAGCAGAATAGAATGATGAACCTCTAGGTGCAGTTGTCATGTGTTACAGTCCTTCTATCGTGAATCCCTACAAGACGGAGGTCATGGATAACACGTCAAACCCCTTCGTCTGTCATATGTCAAAATTTATTCGACTTAAGTTCGAGAGTGGAAAACTCTTTCTCCACTATGCAATCCGCTCCGGCCGAGGTCTTACGAACTCAGTCTCATAAATCACATAGGATCTCTCCTTATCTATCAAGGTCGATAGATTCCTTGTAGATGCATACCCTACTCCTACAGTGAACTTACTGCAGCCAATCTATACTGCATGGACCCATATGGCTAGAGACCATGTATGTGTGCAGTCAAACTACAATAACCTCACTGTGAGTAGCCGAAGCACCGCAGGTCAAAGGACCAGTCACACTACTGCAACATCAAGCAAGTCACTGACGAGTGGATAGACATCCAAGTGACTTCTTGTGTTGGTCACACTCAGTACCCTTGTTCTCTAACAAGCACCTGCACTATCACTTCAGTGTCCCTACACTGTGGACTCAAGTCTCATCCATCCAGAAGGAAAGTGATCTGTGCACTGATCGGATCGATCACCATCCTCGTGATGATCCATTGATCAGGAGCATTTAGAAATTAATCACCAATGATACATGGCTCAAATTCTCAACTCTTGAGAATATGTATCATCATCTTATTAATTTCTTGGACGATTCATAGACACATAAACAATATGAATGAAAAGATGCCTTTTATTTATTTAATAATAAATAGTCAAGTACAAAATTATGTCCCTAGAATTAATAATGTGTCAGCCAGATTGGCTTCTAGGGCATACATCTAACAGTAAGGTTGTGGTTGGTGAGCCTTTGGGGAAAACCAACCGGGTTGGATTGTGAGCCCGTGAAAACAATCGGTTGGTTCAAGTCGGTGAGCCTGTGAAAACCGACCGAGTTTGTTGTGATCTCGTAAAACAACAAGTTGGGTTGTGAGCTTGTAAAACAACCGGCTGTAATCTGTAGGATTATAGTGAAATTCCCAATAGGTCTTGGGGAGTGGATGTAGGTGCTGGGGTGCACCGAACCACTATATGTTTGTTGTGTTTGTAATGCTTCTTGTCATTGTCTAACTAACACACTTACTTACTTAGATAAATTGCTTGCTTAACTCTTATCCGCGCATCCTTTAGTTGCAAGCATATTCAATCAAGTCACGTTCTATACATCAAACTGTTGCTAAGTTTAACTTTCACTGTGCATCTGTACAACTTAGCATAATTAATCAAAAAGTTTCAAAAGCAATATAAAAGTTTTTAAAAGACCCAATTCACCCCCCTCTTGGGTTGTATCTACTGGGCAACAGAGTCGACTCATGCTTTTCTGGAGTCGACTCGGCAACTGTTCCGGATTTGAATTAAAGTCGCCTCTTCGACTGGGAGTCGACTCGACTTGACCCGGAGTCGACTCGCCAACTTCTGGAGCTGACTTGGCATTTTCGGAGTCGGCTCATCCCATGAAGTCCGTGGATCTATTTTTGAACTTGGTCCACTCGAGTCGACTCGACAATCCTGGGAGTCGACTCGGCGCTCAGAGCCCGAACTCTCGATCTACTGTCTTTTGGCTCGTCCAGTCTTGGAGTCGACTCGAACTGTTCCGGAGTCGACTCGGCTCTCAGTTTCCGAAACTTAGTCTTCTGTGTTTTTGGTGAAGCGCTGCCTTGGAGTCGACTCGAGCTGTCTGGGAGTCGACTCGAATCTCAGAGACAGCAAATTGGTCTTCTGTCTTCTTTGGGGTCGCGGTGTCTCGGAGTCGACTCGTGCAATGCGGGAGTCGACTCGTGCAATGCGGGAGTCGACTCGAATCTCAGAGTCCGAAAACTGCTCTCTGACTTTTTCCTTGTGTTCCTCTGAGAGTCGACTCTTACTACCTTTGGAGTCGACCTGCCAACCATCGGAGTCGACTCGCGTTCCACAGGAGTCGACTCGAATCTCAGGGTCGAAAACCGCTCTGACTTTTCTGCCTGTGACTCCTTGGAGTCGACTCATACTTCTCCGGAGTCGACTCGGTAAACATCGGAGTCGACTCGCGCACTTCAGGAGTCGACTCGCTGACAGATTTTGAGTTGATGCTTTCTGTTTGTCTGTCTGTTCTCAGTTGGAGTCGACTCGTAATGGTCAGGAGTCGACTCGAGCCCGTGCCAGTGATCCTGATACGCTTGGAGTCGACTCGTAATACTCTGGAGTCGACTCGAGTCTCAGACTTTGGTTCAAACTGACTTCTTAACTTATCCAAAATATTATGAACCAAGTCTTGAGACACTTAGACAAGATTTTCACTGAAACACTCAATTGAATTCATTAGTAAACAACATATATACTCTAATGCTTTGAGCTCATCAAAATCAAATAGGGTTTTAATCAATCACTCCACAATCTCCCCCTTTTTGATGATGACAAAACTTTGAGTATATGTAAAGTGAATTGCTCAATAAACAAGGAAATAAAATCCATAAATGAATTCATATGTCTGGTAATTTAATATATCCAAGCTTGAAAGGTGTGAAACAATAAATTTTGGAGTTAAAGCTTCCCCTTTCATTTGGAATTATATAAGCCTTCATATCATTCAATCAATTGTTTGGCTTATATATATTTAATGATTTGGCTTTCTTAAAAATTCAGATTCTCCCCCTCAACATATGCATTCTACTATGTTTTGATTTCTTTTATGTTGATTCCATTTACATATCTATTCAATATTTCTCCCCCTTTTTGTCATCGTATCAAAAAAAAGGAGGTAAGCAGAACACACAATCAATCATAGATCAAATTGCACAGAAATGAAGATAAGATGTCTACTCATTGTATTGATGTGTATGTGAATACATTTGAGAATACAATAAGTAAAGCAAAACAGTACATGTCAAAATAAAACACAAAAGCAGCTACGGTCTCCTCGAGGATGTAGCTCCTCCTCTCGAGGATGTGGCTCCCCCTCTCGAGGATGTATCTCCTCCTCTCGAGGATGTGGCTCCCCGAGGCATGCGCTCAACCAGTGCTTGGACCGCATTGGTGACGTTCTCGAGCTGTCAGATAACGGCCTGAATGGCCCTGCTCTGTGTCGTATCGAGCTCGAGGACCGACTTCTGCAGTGCGTCCAGCTTGTCGATGAGCACATTCGACAAGCGCTCGGCCCCCTGGGTAGTGGTGCTCATGTCCTTCCGGATGTCATCGCGCATCTTCCGAGTGATGCTCGTGACCTCACTCATACTGGAGAACTGAGCCTGAATCAAACTCCTCACGTTGTAGATCTCTTCCCGTACATGGGCCGTCATGTCAGTCACGGCTGTCAAGGAAGGGACCAACTCAGAAGATGTGGGTGCAGGAGTGGGAGCTGGCACTGAACCTCGGAGCTCCCGAAGTAGCTCATCTTGCAGGTCTCTAACAATCTCCTGCCGCAACTCCAGGAGCTGCTCAGGAGCGATCCGGACCTCCATAGATGGTGGAGCTGAGGAGGAAGGTCCGGCTGAGGTGGTAGGAGCAGAAGTGGAGGGAAAGTCAGGATAGTCAGAATCTGGCTCAGGGCTAGGAGAGTGTCTGGAGGTATGTGTGGAGGTGGATGACTTCCTAACCCATGTTCCCTCTACCTTCCGAAACCCCATCCTGTGTAGGGTCCCCGGACGCATGCGATCAGTCCATCGCAACGCCTTAGAGGGTTCCCCCTCAGGAATGGAAATCTCGTACTCCCTAAACAACAGAGTGAACATCATACCGTAGGGGAGGGTGAGCCTAGGTCTATCTAGCGGCTCACACAGATATCTATAAATGAGTTTGGGAAAGTTGATTGGGGTGTCCTGAAGAATATAAAACATAAGGGCGAGGTCCCTCTCAGACACAAAATCGAAGCGGCCAGTCTTCGGGAAAATGGACCTAGACAAAATACTCAGGAGGATCCGCACCTCAACAGGAAGTGAGCTAGCGGATACCTCGTCTAAAGGGGACTGAGGAGGATATCCTAGTATGGCCGTAAGGGCCTCAGTCCTGTCCTCGGGGTGTGTGGGAGCCACCCCTACTTGTGGAAGGTGGAGGATGTGGGCAATAAGATCCTCCGTAACGAACAGAGGGACACCGGCTACCGTGCCCTCGATACCCCCATCTCCCCGATGGACGGTACCGTAGAACTCTCTAACTAATCCAGGGTAAGTGGGGAGATCTAATGTAAGGAAATACTCTAAGCTCTGGACACGCAATCTCTCACCTATGGTGAAGCCCTCCCGGGAGAGATAGTCGAAATCGACGTATCTCCCGGTGGAGACCGCCTTTCCGGCGCACGGCCTCGCGGGAACCGCCCTCGGCGGGGAATGAGCCGGAGGTTGTGACCTCGCGGGATCGTGCTGAGCCTTGGAGTGCCTCTCGGGACCGGCCTCGGGTTGGGGCCTCTTCCGGACGACGGCTTTACGAGGCATAGCGACCTAGAATGGGAGGAAAAGCCCTAATGGACGGTGAAAAGTCGACGGAAAAAGCTTGGGGACGACCGGGGACGACCTAGGAGTCGGCTCTAGGGCTTGTGAACAGTGGCGGCGGAGAATAGAAATGTTTTGAAAATGATGGAGCTAGGGTTAAAAAGTCGGATCCCGACTGCGAGTCGACTCCTCTGAGTCGCGAGTAGACTCGACCTCGAGTCGACTCCAAAGTATGCGCGAGTCGACTCTCCTTATGCGCCTATTGACCCCGACTCTCCTTATGCGCGAGTCGACTCCCGACTGTATGCGAGTCGACTCCACCTCTGCTGCCATCGACGTCGAGTCGACTCCCGACTAAGCGCGAGTCGACTCCCCCTTACGAGCCGACTCTGAAACTTACTCGAGTCGTCTCGAACTTTGGCACGCACCTAAAAATCATGCTATGTTCGTGCCGAATGAGGGAAAATCACTAAATTATGATCTGATTTGATGATCATTGAAAAGAAACTCTATTTTAACCACAATCTAATCATCAAAATCAATGAATCTAGCGGAAACTACCACTAGGATGGATCAATCACTCCTAATCCCCTCCTAAGCATACTAAATCTCTCTTCACTTAGGAGTTTTGTAAAAATGTCAGCTAATTGATCATCAGTACAAACAAATTGGAGTGTCACATCACCATTCAGTACATGATCTCTTATGAAGTGATGTCTTATCTCAATATGTTTAGTTCTTGAATGCTGAATTGGATTTTTAGTTAGATTAATGGCACTTGTATTATCACAATTAATGGGTATTTTATCTTGTTTAATGCCATAATCTTCTAATTGTTGTTTGATCCATAAGATTTGAGCACAACAACTCCCGGCTGCAACATATTCAGCTTCAGCAGTAGATAATGCAACCGAGTTTTGTTTCTTGCTAAACCATGATATTAAGTTTTCTTCTAGGAATTGACATGACCCGCTGGTGCTTTTTCTATCAAGTTTACATCCAGCAAAGTCTGAATCTGTATATCCTATTAAGTTCAGGCTAGATTCTTTAGAATACCATAACCCTATATTCTTTGTTCCTATTAGGTATTTAAAGATTCTCTTTACTGCAATTAGATGTGATTCCTTAGGATTAGCCTGATATCTAGCACACATGCAAACACTAAACATGATATCAGGTCTACTTGCAGTAAGATACAATAAAGATCCTATCATACCTCTATATAGTTTCTGATCTACAGATTTACCTGATTCATCTTGGTCTAATTTGCATGATGAGCTCATGGGGGTGCTGATTGATTTGTTTCCCTCCATATCAAACTTCTTGAGCATCTCCTTGATGTATTTGGCTTGATTGATGAAGATGCCTCCTTCAGATTGTTTGATTTGAAGTCCAAGGAAGTAATTCAGCTCTCCCATCATGCTCATCTCAAATTCACTCTGCATCAAGTTAGCAAATTCTTCGCAGAGACGATTGTTAGTAGCACCGAAAATAATATCATCAACATAAATCTGTACTAACAACATATCTTTGTTTTTCTTCTTTAGAAACAATGTAGTATCTACATTACCCCTAGAGAACTCATGTTCTAATAGGAATTTGCTAAGCCTCTCATACCATGCTCTAGGTGCTTGTTTTAAACCATAAAGTGCTTTGTTCAATTTATAAAAATGATTAGGGTATTGATGATTTTCAAAACCAGGAGGTTGTTCTACATATACCTCCTCATTAATATACCCATTTAAAAATGCACTTTTTACATCCATTTGAAATAACTTAAAGTCCTTAGAGCATGCAAAAGCTAGTAAAAGTCTAATTGCTTCAAGTCTAGCTACCGGAGCAAAGGTTTCATCAAAATCTATACGTTCTTCTTGATTATAATCCTTGGCTACTAATCTAGCCTAATTCCTTATTACAGTACCATTTTCATCAAGTTTATTTTTATAAATCCATTTGGTACCTATAATTGAATATTCAGTAGGTCTTTCAACTAGATTTCATACTTTGTTTCTAGTAAATTGGTTTAATTCTTCTTGCATTGCATTTATCCAATTTACATCTTTTTCAGCTTCTTCTATGTGTTTGGGCTCAAAATGAGAAACAAAGGCTAGATGATTATTTACGTTCCTAAGGGATGCCCTAGTCCTAATAGGTTGAGATGGATCATCTAGAATTAATTCCTTAGGATGCCCGTGAGCATACCTCCAAGCTTTAGTTAGTCCATGATCCACAATAGCCTCTTGGCTTGATGATGCACCTTCAATTAATTTTTGATTATCATCTTGTAATGTCATCTCATCTATCTTTTCTTCAAGAATTTCAGCATCATCATCAAAATTAACTCTCTTGCTAGAAGAGATGTCACTAGAATCATCAAATACAACATGTATAGATTCTTCTATAACTAGGGTTCTTTTATTAAAGACTCTATAGGCTTTGCTAGTTGTAGAGTACCCCAAGAATATAGCCTCATCAGATTTTGAGTCAAATTTTCCTAGATTATCTTTCCCATTATTATGAACAAAACACCTACATCCAAAAACATGAAAGTAGTTTACCTTTGGTTTTCTGTTTTTCCAAAGTTCATAAGGTGTTTTCTTTATAATGGGTCTCAATAAAACTCTATTTAATATATGACAAAAAGTATTAATGGCTTCTCCCCAAAAGTACTTAGGGAGGTTACTTTCACATAACATAGTTCTAGCCATTTCCTCTAGAGTTCTATTTTTTCTCTCCACAACTCCATTTTGTTGTGGTGTCCTAAGTGCAGAAAAATTGTGAGTTATTCCCTTTTTACTACAAAACTCATCAAATAAATGATTTTCAAATTCGGTACCATGGTCACTTCTAATAGCTATTACTGTAGTATCTCTAGCATTGGTTACTTCCTTATGAAACTTTTTAAATACTGAAAAAGCTTGATCTTTATGTGCTAAGAATATAACCCAAGTGTATCTAGAATAATCATCTACAATGACTAGACCATATTTATTTCCACCTAGGCTTGTTGTTCTAGTTGGTCCGAATAGGTCCATGTGTAATAATTCTAGAGGTCTAGAGGTAGAGACACATTTTATGGATTTAAAGGAGTTCCTAGATTGTTTGCCATATTGACAAGCTTCATATATTTTATTCTTTTTCAAATCTTAGTTTTGGCAAACCTATCACAAAATCTCTTTTAACTAGTTTAGATATTGTGTCCATGCTTACATGCCTAACTTACGGTGCCATAACCAACTAGCATCATTGTCCTTAGTTTCATTAACAACTAAGCATGGGTTGTGTTTGGCAAGATCCTCAAGATCTACAACATACACATTCCCACGTCTTATTCCTTTAAAAACTAAACTATTATCATTTGGGTTTGTTATGATGCATAGTGATGGTTTAAACATAACATTGTAGCCTCTATCACATAATTGACTAATGCTTAATAAATTATGCTTAAGACCATCAACATATCGAACATTATCAATAAAAGTAGAAGGGGTAATTTGAACTTTACCTATACCAATGATGTGACCTTGGTTATTGTCTCCAAAAGTCAGAGCACCTCCCTTCTTAGCTTTCAAGGGTGAAGAATTGATCCTTGTCACCCGTCATGTGTCTTGAGCAACCACTATCCAAGTACCAGCAATTTTTGTTGACCTTGGCTGCAAGACACTCCTACACAAGCAAATCATGTAATCTTAGGTACCCAAGTTTTCTTGGGTCCTTCATGGTTAGTCATGTTGTTCCTTTTGGAACCCATACCCTTTTAATTTTTTCTTTTGATTTTCCTTTTCTATAATTACACACATTTGCCTTATGTCCTAATTTTCCACAACAAAAACAGGTTATTTTCTTAGTTTTACTTTCTCCTGCTTTAAACAAAGAAGTTACTAAGAATTTTTTGCTTATTTTTAGGTTTATATCCTAAACCTGCTCTATTGAATACTGCACGTTGACTATTAAGTATCATATTTAATTTTTCAGAACTATAAGTAAATTTCTCAACCAAATGTTTGTATTTTCCAAGTTCTTTAGTTAGAGTTTGTTTGTCCGTTTTTAGAGTATTCAAGTCTTTTATAAGATTTCGTTTAAGATTTGTTTATTGTTTTTAAGTTCTGAAATTTCCTTAGTTAGTTTTTCATTATCTTTACTTAAGGTGTTAGGTTTTTTTAATTAAGAGTTGGTTGCTTGTCTTAAGTTTCTAGATTTTCTTTGGTGATACAGTCCTTATCCTTAACTAGTTTATCATATTTATGGTATGTTAAGTTTGATTAGCTAGTTTTAGCTCTTTATTCTTAATGTTTATAGCCTTATATTCAATCATTAGTTCATTAAAGTGCATCATAAAGTTCATCAAAAGTAAAATCTAGATGCGTTTCGGATGTTACCTCATTTTCGTTGGCCATGAAGCAGAAATTGGCCTTTTTCTTCTTGTTCCTCATCCGATGATGAAGATGATGCGTCGGAGTCCGATAAGGTGGGTGACAAGGCTTTCTTCTTCTTGTACTTGCTGCCCTTCTTAAGTAAGGACACTCAGCTCTGATGTGTCCCGGCTTCTTGCACTCATAGCATCCAATCCCCTCATTTTTCCTTTTCCTTACCTTTATCCTTGCGATAGAAATTTGAGGAGCCTCTCCTTTGATAAATAGGACTTCTTGGTGGTTGATGAATTTTCTGAACTTGCGCACAAGAAGAGCCTCATCATCATCTCCGCTCATGATCTTCTTCTTCACTGCTGTTACTGCAGGACAAATCTTTGTTAGATTGATGTGGATTTAAGAGCTATTACCTTTTTCTTATGTGAGGACTTCTTCTTCGCTGTTGTTGCTTCATGGTTAGCTCGTGAGTCATTAGGAATCCAAGGAGCTCTTCAAGTGGAAGCTTGTTCAAGTCCTTAGTTTCTTGGATTGCCGTCACCTTGGCTTCCCATGACCTTGGTAGACATCGAAGAATCTTCCTGACAAGCTCACTGTTAGTATAGTTTTTGCCAAGGCTTTTTAGGCCATTGACAATGTCAGTGAATCTAGTGAACATGCAAGTGATTGTTTCATTAGAATCCATTTTAAATAGTTCATACTTATGAACCAATATATTTATTTTGGATTCTTTGACTTGATTCGTGCCCTCATGGGTCACTTCAAGTCTATCCCAAATCTCTTTTGCAGAATTGCAAGTAGAGACTCTATTGAATTCATTCCTATCTAGTGCACAGTAAAGCACATTCATTG